>NC_071087.1:87875997-88133497 GCF_027358695.1 Spea bombifrons
ATGAGTGTGTGTGATTGAGGGAATGAATCTGTGAATGAATGATTATATGAATAAATGAGTGTGTGTGTGTGTGATAGCATGGATGTGTAAGTGCTGGAACCTAGGCATGATGGGACTGTGATTGCTGTTAGCAATCACACTCCTATCATGCCAAGTCAGCCAGTACATGCTGAAACCTGGCCAGCTGCCCCCCTTGTGTAGTGATGCTGCCAGCAGTATGGGGTCTGCACTTAAAGCCACCCTGTACCAGAGTGTATTGGCTGACTTGGCATGATAGGAGTGTGATTGCTAACAGCAATCACAGTCCCATCATGCCTAGGTTCCAGCATTTACTGGATGGATGTGTAAGTGCTGGAACCTAGGCATGATGGGACTGTGACTACTGTTAGCAATCACACTCCTATCATGCCAAGTCAGCCAGTACATGCTGAAACCTAGCTAGCTGCCCCCCTTGTGTAGTGATGCTGCCAGCAGTATGGGGTCTGCACATCACTTACAGCCACCCTGTACCAGCATGTACTGGCTGACTTGGCATGATAGGAGTGTGATTGCTAACAGCAATCACAGCAAGCACAGTCCCATCATCCTGAGGCGTCTAGTTACGCCCCTGCATTTGCGCTTATTCCATATGGTAAGACACAGCAGAAAGATTTGGGAATACCTTTTTAAACAGTGAGAGTTTTGTAAAAATATCATAAGATACAGAGGGGAAAAATGAATCAGCCAACACGATAAACCAGTTTTCGATACATTGCAAAACACAGCTTTCTGCTTTTTATTGCAGGATGGCAAAAATAGTATGTTGTCTTTGTTATTATCTTTCCTCTATTGGATATCTGGGGAAAAAAAACAATTCTGAAAGCATTTGCTATGTTATAGTGCTGTTGCTCATCTTGTAGAATAGATTTGGGTCAGGTTAAGTGTATTATTTTCATTCAGAATTTCTTTGTGCATTTGTTTTCTAAATGCATTAAATTCAATTTATGACAGATCTCTGGCTGTGTTTATATGGTAGCGTATTGTCAAATCTAGACTTAAATAGTCCATCTTGGTTTGACTATATTGTGTTTAACTGAAAACTCTGATTAAAACAACAGCTAATTGCTTCTGACAAAGAAGCTGCTCAATATGGGTAACAATTCCATGATCCGTTTGAAGAAGGTTTTTTCTATAGGTATGCACGTCCATGAAGTATCTTCTGTATGCATTTTTACAAACAACTGCCGTTATAGGTGTGGATGAATATACAGTTGTGCTCAAAAGTTTGCATACCCTGGCAAAATTGTAAAATCTTGGCATTGATATATAAACTTTTGATCACAACTTTTTGTCGGGATGTACAAATTTTATTAAAGGGGGTTTGCTTAATATTCAGATTCTTTTCACTAATTAAAGCATATAGTAAATGGTTAATAGATGTTGAAATTGCTGTACATGCCTGTTGCTTTTAGTCTAACCACTTTAATGGATTGCATCCATTTAACGTGCTTCATTGTGTTGTGGCCATTCTTGTGTTCTTCCCACATTCTTGTGTTCTTCCTTAATTTATTGTTCTAACATAAAACATCTTACTTAACCCTTAAGTTTGCAGATACTCACTAAGCTGAGATGCCAGTAAGGTTCTAGGAGTAACACAACTGACAACTGAAAACCACTTGAAAACATCCAACTAAGCCAACTTGCACAACAGAAGATATGAGTTGAGTTGATTGCTCTCTCTTTGGGGATTGTGTGCCCATGATTTTTTGAACTTGCAGGCAATTGTTGTTATTTAGTATGTCAGTCATGTGAGTGGTTGAGTCAGTAGTTAGATTGATCGTCGGTTCTGCCAATCCATTTGAGTTTAATGGAGTTCTTGAAAAAGTCCCTTCTTTGAAGGAATTGAGCTGATCTTGTCACATTGGAGCCCTTTTCATCTCTGCTAAATTGGCAGTTAAGTTACCTTAAATTCTGAGGTAATTTGTAATAATGAATTTGTGCCTACTTTGTGGTAGGAATTGGTATTTTCTATTTCTTTTTTTGGCATACATCACTCATTAACAGTACGAACAGCAAATGTAAGTGCAATTATCTACAGTATAAGTAGTTTTTGTGATTTCCCTGCTCAGTTTATCCATCACCATCTTGGTGACATTGATAGGGCATTTAACATCATATCTTTTGGCATAATGTGATCCTTGGTACTGGGACCCTTTTTTGTTTGTTTTTACTACCAACTTTAATCTGTAAAGTTTTTTTTTCGTTTTTTTTGTTCCTCTCTCCCTCTTAATTTACTCCTCCAGTCTGGGTCTAACACATACCATGCATGTCATATTGATGGCACCAGCAAATAACGCAGCTCTGTACAAAATAAAGGGAAGTCCCATGGAAAAACAACATTTTGCCCATTGGGCATAAAATACATTGCTGTATACACTACTTGACACCCCCCCCTCCATTTTGGTCCAAAAAATTACTTTATTTGCAGACCCGAAGGCTGCCATTGTCCATTGTTGTTAGTTGTTGCTTTCCTTCAGGGCCGGCCCTACAATGGAGCAGACTGGGGCGATTGCCCCAGGCGGCACTTTTGAAGAGGCGGCACTTTGCCGCCCCAAGCATTTATTTATTTATTTTTTAAAGCGGAGGAGAGAGAGGGGCGCCGAGTGGTTTTCGCTTACCAAGTTGTCAGTACCCGCTCGGCGCCCGTCTCTCTCCTCTGCGAGCCCTCTAGCTCTACCACGGTGCCGGCTTGTAATGCTGAGCGCCGGAAATTGACGTCACTTCCAGCGTTCAGCATTACAAGCCGGCACGTGGCAGAGCAGGGAGACTCGCCGCAGGACTGTTTAAAGGTAAGTACAAAGGGAGGGGGATAGGGTAGATAATGGCGTCGGTGAAGTTTAAAATGCCGCCCCCCCCTGATGTCGGGGGGGGGCGACATTTTAAACTTCGCTCCAGGCGGCATTATGCCTTGGGCCGGCCCTGCTTTCCTTGGTCAATGTGTCTGGCTCGGTGATTGAGACTGAGCCATTCTATTGTTTACCGCAGGCAGTATGATAAAGAATCACAGGGTTTATCTAGGAAGCTGGGTAGATAACACAGCTAGAATACGTAAAAGGCCCAACATGCATCTGTGTAAAAAAACATTATATCAAAGACCAGAACTATTTAACCCCTCCACATAGATGTAGGGGATATGTTACAAACAAAATGATCCTTGAGAATCAAAGAAGGTATACCCTAAGTTATGAGTGCATGGCCCTGAACGGTTTGATTAATCATTAGTGACCTTGCAGGTCAATGCACTTGATATTTGAAATTTACCCTATAACAAAATAGGGTGTCTTATAATGAAAGAAAATGGATTACTGTAGTTTCATTTGGCATAACTGATGCACAGGTGATTTTAGATTTTTTTTTTCCTTCTTCTTCCAAATTTGCCCAAAATCACATGTTTGTTAGTGTATAATGCTCCTGTTAATTATGGAACCCCAAAGTCAACTGTAACTGCATAGAACCACTCAAGATGTCTCGTAGGAGACCTAGCAACGCCTTATATTGATGGCAGACGAACCCCCTGCCAGTGACCAATAGAGTCGCTTGTACAGACTTTTAAAATCCTCATGCCGCAACTTGGCTTCAAGAGTTAAAGGTCAGTACAAACGACCAATAGAGTCGATCGTACAGACCTTTTAACTCTTCTCCCCAGCCCAAGTTGAGAACCTACGGATTTCCGCTCCCGTTAATCCCTGCGATGCTGCGTAGATAAATTAGGCTAGATGGGGAAGGGACCAGGGAGATTAGTAGACGAAGACAAACACGAAGATTCTTCATGTTGTGTGTCTTCGCATACGTTTTGCCGCCGCCATGAGCAATGAAAACACACCTTTCGTGTTCATTTTCATGTTCACCTTTTCACCACTAGTTTTCTGGTGTATGTTAGGTAGCTAATTTCTGGCGGTGACTGAATACTAAGAGGGTCCATCTAGACACAAGTATGTTGCAGTGAGGTGTAGTGCAGGCATTAGAGGGTACCCTATAATTTTGTACAGTGTTATTTGTATGATGAAGGCGAAACCCTAGCGTATGTGGAGCTGAAGCAAATTAAATAGTTTTATGGTTCAAAAAAATGAATGTAGACTGAAATCAGTCCTTTACAAGGGTTAATCCATTGAGTGCAAGGTGTTTACTAAGGTGCTAACCTAAACTGTTGTATGGGAAGATGTTTAACCAGGGCTGCTGCACATATACTGGTTGTTTCTACAGTAAACAACACAATACTGTGTTTGGAAACAGAATAAGATGCACATATGTTGCCTTTCACATTCACTATGATAACTATGAAGGTTGCATGAAGTACCTGGAGAATGATTAAAAAAACGTTGTTACACTGGTAGCATTTACAATTGAGAACTGCATGAGCAACAGTGACTATGTTTGTCTCTATCTGTGTACACAAAATTAATGGAACTTGATCTAATAGGCCATTTATCAGGACGCATACATGAGAGCACAAGCAGCATCATGTTCGTTAATACACCAAGGTTTGTAGCTTGGCAACCTGTCTGTTATTGTTTTGATATACTAGCAAGGACGATTGTAAACATGTCAATATATATATATATATATATATATATATATATATATATATATATATATATATATATATACCGTATTTGCTCGATTATAATACCCCTCGTCTTATAATCGGGGTCGTCTTATAATCAGACCTCAAATAGGTCTGACTATGAGACAACTAAGATCCAGATCCCCCGCAGGTGCAGGGGACCTGGATCCTCCTGTCTCCCCCCCACCCCACTTACCGGTGCTTCTGAGTCCCCGGTGTGTAGCCGGGGCAGTGTGTAGATGTCTACGCGATTCACGTACACAACTTACGCTGCAGCCGGAAGGAGGTGTGGCTAGCAGCGGGGGTTGTCTGCGTCCATCGCGCAGACCTTCCCCGGCTGTCAGAGATCAGAGTTTCCGGCACCGGTGCGGGGACATCTACACGCTGCCCCGGCTACATGACGGGGGACTCAGAAGCACCGGTTTGGAGGAGGGAGGGGAGGGAGTGTTAAATGGGGGGCATAAGGCATTTCTGGAGGCAGAGTGCTCTATGAAATGCCTTTTAACCCGCTTAATGCCACTCTGCCTCCATAAATGCCTTTTTAACTCTCTATACACCACTCTGCCTCCTGAAATGCCTTACACCTCCCTATATGCCACTCTGCCCCATAATATGCCTTTTAACCCCCTTAATGCCAGAGTGGCATATAGGGGTATAAGGCATTTCTGGAGGCAGAGTGGCACATAGAGGGTTAAAAGGCATATCATGGGGCACAGTGGCATTTAGAGGGTTAAAAGGCATATCATGGGGCACAGTGGCATATAGAGGGTATAAGGCATTTCTAGGGCAGATGTGTATAACTGGGGGGGGGGCAGGTTGGAAAATAGAAGGAAATAAAACCAAAATATTTTTCTCAATCATAGCTTTTATTAAAATTTTTTTACATGAATTAACATTTACTGGTAAAACTTTTTTCCTATAGGGTCATCTTATATTCAGGCTTTTTCTTTTTTTTCCTAATTTAATATTCAGATTTGGTCGTCTTATAATCGAGCAAATACGTTATATACTCTTTAACATTGCAAGCAGACCATCGGCTAACTAATGATAATCTACGGAAAATGTCTATAATGAAAAGAAACAAATGTGATGCCCAAATTCTTGCACAAATTAGGCACAAAGTCATGCATTTTATTAGAGAACAAGTTATGTTCTGGTCCCCTTCTCCGTTACCTTCTCTTCTGTTGGGCCCAAAGAATGGGTGCTGGTTGACAGACAAATTACAATTGTAAGATCTGTGTTAGAAATGCTGAAGTAAGTTGAGGGGAAGAAGCAGATTTTTTTTTTTTGCCACAACACCAAGAAGCTGAAAATGTTTCCAGTGCAGGTGTTTAGAACAGATGATCCTGGAGAGATTGAAAGAAACTCTCTATATAAAAATGAGCACATATTTCCTTTTTGTGAGGGTATGTCACCAAGAGTGCCAAATGATAAGAGTTGGAGGCTGCTATAACTAATTCCACTAGTAAGTGTAGGATTCCTCTGGAGGATATGGTTCACTTTCTAGGGCTTTTTAGTCATCTGTGTCTGGCTTTCAACTATTGGTCTCTGGTGCCCATTTAGTAAAGTGATGGCTTCCACCAGTAATGGTGACTTTGTGCATAACTTATGAGTACTGAGTGTACTTTCTTTGTGCCTTGGCTACTGCGGGATGAGAACCAGAACCTTTGATTTCATGGTGGTTACTCATAGAGCACTCTGGGTAAAATCTTTGGCTGCTGATTTTATTTACTTGGGAATAATTTGCTGTAAACTGTTGGCGTTCAAGTTTGAGCAGTCAAGTCAATCCCTCCCAATTTTCATCAGTTTGTATGCATGGAGTAGTGAATCTCCATGCAGGTTACTTGTGCCTTCATTGAGCTCAGAAATACATAAACCATTTTGAGTGTCCAGTCATTGAGGTTTGTGGGCATTTGTTCATGCACAGCTCTCTTGGGGTCCTTCTGCAGTATTTCCATCGGGTTGAGGTCTGAATTTTGACTGAGCCTTTTCTTTTCTAGCCCTTCTGTTGTAGATTTGCTGGTGTGCTTGGGATCATTGTCCCGATGCATTACCTAATTTCGCTGTCGGGCAAATGGCCTTAGATGACATTGTTTCTTTTATTACTTACATAATAGTAGCACCATACTAAAGATAAAGACATTAATAACAATGTGGTTAATAGTTTCCTATATTATAGTCTATTGAGTACAAGTGATAAAGTAGCAATCTAAGTAATTACAAGATGTGAAATTACAGGATTTAAACTAGAATATAGTCTTGAGTACCTGAGTGGCTCTTTACTTAAGTGGTACAAAGTAGATACATTTGCAGTCCAGGTGATAATCTGTCTTGCAATACTTGCTAACGTATTACTTGGCGATTGAACGCGCATTCTATCTACATGAACATAAAGCTTCTGTTCCCCTGGCGATGGTGTTATCTCTGGAAGTCCTGCTGTGATGTCTAACTGTGTCTTCGTAGGTAATGGGCTTCCAAAACGCTGACCATCTACCTCTTTCAGTGAAACAGTCCTGCAGTAGGCTGTGTGCCTCTGTCCAGCAGTGCATGAGAACATGGTTTTGTGTCTGCTCAGGCGGACATGAGATCATTGACCCCTGGCTGACCCCATGTGAATTCCCTGTTTTGGGCTTGGACTGCCTATACAGCACTTATATATCTGGCCTTCCAGCCTATCCTGCTCAAGAGTGTCTTTACCAACAGTACAAAGGGCCACCAGTGCATCCTGCAGGGATAGGCCAAAAGATGTCAGCTTGTGACGCCATAAAAAAACCTTGAAAACCTGGATCACGAGATGGGGCAGATGCTTCTAGCCAGAGTGGATGTGACCTATGTCCAAGCACAGGTGGTGGTGTTGGCTCCTCCTTAGCCCAATCCTATGCTTCCTCAAACCCTCTGTCTACCTTCTTCTTGTTCTTCTTGTTCTTCTTGTTCTTCTTGTTCCTGAACAAGTCTGCCGTTTTGAGATGTGCCATTTTTGAAGATGTTCCTTCATTTATTCTAGTCAGATAGAACCTAAGAAGGATAAGTCATAAGACAAGTTTCCAAGATGGGGTCTCCAGACCCTCCTGAGAACTCTAGGTTGTAATACAGGTACTGCCTTCAACCATGCAAGTCAATGGAGCCTACCTGTAAGGACTTACCTGCCTCTCCGGTCCCGCGCCGTGGCTGGTCCCGCGACGCTGCCTCCTCAGCCGGCTTCCCGGGCAGCTAGTACCACCGCTACCCGGTCGGCGTCTTCACCGCGTGGCCGACCACGCGGCAAACAGGTAGCACAGCGCCACCGTGTGGCCAAAAAGTAATATTACACGTTACATACGTAACGTGTTCTTATAGCCTCGGTTGACCTCCTTAATGCAGGACACACCTCCACCTGTCCCTATTTAAACCTGGACTTCCTCTTCTGGTTCACCCTTGGTTGGTGTATTCTGTGGTTTTCCTGTGCGAGTTGCTGTGACTATTTCTTCGTTTGACCCGGCTTGCTGACTTCGTTCCTGTCTCCTGATTTGGCTCCTGATTCCTGTTCGTCTGGTATTTGATTCGGCTTGTTGACCTCGTCTCTGGATTCTGATTTGGCTTATCCTGATTACCTGTCTGACCCGGTTGGTTCTCTGACTTTCTGGTTCCTGTTTGGCCTGGCTAACTCTGCCATCTGGGGTCCTACCTCACCATAATCGTTACAGTACCAAGGGTCACCATGGACCCCGCGGAGATTGGCCAGAAGATGTCTACCTGTGAAGCCCGTATTGAAAGTCTGGATCATCGCATGGACCAGTTTGCGCAGGCTTTGCAAACACTCCTGGCGAGGACCGATCCAGCACGTGGTCCTCCTCCTGTGCCTGCTGCTGCACCTGTTGCTGTTCCACCGCCTGCTGATCCAGGTCTTCATACCCTCCGTTTACCACCTCCTCCCAGATATGGAGGAGATCCTGCTACCTGTCGTGGATTCCTCAATCAGTGATCCATTAACTTTGAGATGTCTCCCTACTTGTTTCCTTCTGACAGAGCTCGTGTGGGGTATGTCATCTCCCTACTCACTGACAGGGCTCTGGCCTGGGCAACTCCTCTTTGGGAACGCAATTCTCCAGTGGTCAACGATTATACTGACTTTGTAACCACTTTCCGTCAAGTGTTTGATAGGCCGGGTCGCGGCCATATTGCCTCGTCAAGTCTCTTTTCACTGCGTCAGGGTACACGCAGTTTATCTGACTATGCCATTGAGTTCCGTACCCTGGCTGCAGAAGTGGCATGGAACAACGATGCCTTGGTTGCTGCCTTCACTAATGGCCTATCTGACCGCCTAAAAGATGAGGTGGCTGCCCGGGACCTGCCCACGGATTTGGAAGAACTCATCGCCTACATTGGCCACATTGATCTGCGCCTCCGGGAACGCCAGGTACAGCGAGATCGCCAAAGGAGGGCTCCAGTACGTTTTGCTCCACGTCCGGCTTCTTCTGACTCTGCTTCTCTTCCGCCTGAGGAGCCCATGCAGATCGGCTCCACACGTCTCTCTGAGGAGGAGAGATCCCTGCGGCGCCAACAGAACCTCTGTATGTACTGTGGCAAACAAGGACATTATGTGCGTTCCTGCCCTGTGAAGCAGGGAAACTACAAGGCCTAAGGAGGGTTGGGGTACCTCCTCTAGGCCTTTCTGCTGCCTTTCCCCATGACCGGGCGCCTCGTATGTTTGTGCCTACATCTCTCACTATTCAGGAAAGCACCATTCTGGCTCCAGCCCTTATAGACTCTGGAGCTGCAGGAAACTTTATTGACCATGACTTCTGCAGGCTCCACAATATACCCTTGCAGGAGAAAACCTCCCCGATCTTCGTGGAGGCCATTGACGGTCGACCTCTTCAACCTGCAGCGGTGACCCACGAAACTATCCCGCTTCGTCTCAGAGTTGGGGTTCTCCATACAGAGACTATAACGCTCCATGTGATAACTACTCCGGCTGCCCCCATTGTCTTGGGCTACCCTTGGCTGCAGCTGCATAACCCTGACATCGATTGGTCTACCCGTGAGATCACTTCCTGGCGGTGCTCCTCCTGCATGTTCCCTCAACCATGCTTAGTGAAAATCGCCTCTTTGGATACCACCACCCTGCCTCCGCAATACCAGGGATATGCTGACGTGTTTGATAAGAAAGAGGCTGACTCCTTGCCTCCTCACCGTCCCTATGATTGCCCTATTGACCTGCTTCCTGGAACCGTACCCCCAAGGGGCAGAGTGTATCCGTTATCCCCGGCCGAGACTGAGGCCATGGAGGCCTACGTCCAAGAAAACCTCCAAAAGGGCTTTATCCGCCGCTCCGCTTCTCCCGCCGGTGCAGGCTTCTTTTTTGTGTCTAAAAAAGATGGCGGTCTACGCCCGTGCATAGACTATCGGGGCCTCAATCGAATCACCATTAAAAACACATACCCCTTGCCACTCATTACCGAGTTGTTCGACCGCCTGAAGGGATCAAAGGTGTTCACTAAATTGGACTTACGTGGTGCTTACAACCTCATTCGTATCCGTCAGAACGATGAGTGGAAGACAGCTTTTAATACCCGCTCTGGCCATTACGAGTATACAGTAATGCCATTTGGGCTCTGTAACGCCCCAGCAGTATTTCAGGAATTCGTTAATGAGTGTTTCCGGGACTATCTTCACCAATTCGTTGTCATCTACCTTGATGACATACTTATCCACTCGCCGGACCCTATTTCACATCGGATACACGTTAAAAAGGTCCTGGCACGCCTTCGTGAAAACCGTTTATACGCTAAATTGGAGAAATGCGTATTTGAAGTTTCCCGCGTACCCTTCCTTGGTTATGTCATTAGCGATACAGGGTTCGAAATGGATCCTGACAAGCTGCATGCCATTCTGCAATGGCCTCAACCACAAGGACTGAAAGCCCTCCAGAGGTTCCTCGGCTTTGCTAACTATTATAGACGATTTATCCGAGACTTTTCTAAGGTTGTGGCTCCCATGACTGCGCTCACTAAAAAGGGGTCTGACTGTCATAATTGGCCTGCCTCCGCTGTTCAGGCCTTCCAGAAATTGAAGAATCTGTTTGTGTCTGCTCCGGTCCTCGTTCACCCTGATGTCTCTCAACCCTTCGTTATAGAAGTAGACGCTTCAGAAATTGGCGCTGGAGCGGTCTTATCTCAGCGGAAAACATATGAAGGGCCGCTACATCCTTGTGGGTTCTTTTCCAAACGCTTTTCTCCTGCGGAGAGGAACTATGACATCGGCAACCGGGAACTACTGGCAGTCATCCTCGCCTTTACTGAGTGGCGTCATCTCCTAGAGGGTTCCCGCATACCTGTTACTATTCTCACAGACCACAAGAACCTCCAGTATATTGCTGATGCCAAACGTTTAACCCCCAGGCAAGCACCATGGACTCTCTTCTTATCCCGTTTTAATTATGTTATTTCCTATCGCCCGGGGTCTAAAAATACCAAGGCCGACGCTTTATCCCGTATGTTCTGCACAGCCACAGAGGAGAAACCAGACCCGGAACCCATCGTCCCAGCTAACCGTATTATCTCCGCTGTATCTCTAGCCGTTGCTTCTCCCCTCCTGCATTGCATTCAAGCCAGCCAACCATCTGCTCCAGCCCATACCCCACCTGACAAACTGTTTGTGCCTCCTGTGTACCGTGAAAGGATACTTCAGTTACACCATTCCACAAAGTTTTCTGGCCACCTTGGTCTTCGACGCACCTGCCAGGCCCTAGGCCTCCGTTTTTGGTGGCCCTCCTGGAGACAAGACGTGGCTGATTACCTCAGATCCTGCCGCATATGTGCCACTACCAAGACCCCCAGGACTCCTCCAGCTGGTCACCTACGGCCCCTTCCGGTGCCTTGTCGTCCCTGGACCCATATTGCCATGGACTTCATAGTGGAACTTCCTCTATCCCGCCGCTACACCACCATACTCACCATCGTGGACCGCTTTTCCAGGATGGTTCATTTTGTTCCGCTAGTTAAACTTCCCTCGCCCAGAGAACTCGCGGACATCTTCATGAGAGAAGTTGTTAGACTCCACGGAATTCCCCAGGACATCGTATCTGACCGTGGAGTCCAGTTCATCTCCCGGTTCTGGAGGTCGTTCTGTAAAGCCATAGGTATCACCCTGTCCTTTTCCACGGCTTATCACCCCCAAACCAACGGGGCAGGGGAGCGTTCTAATCAGCGCCTTGAACAATATCTACGAGCTTTTGTTAACGACAACCAGAACGACTGGGCTGACCTCCTCCCGCTTGCGGAGTTCGCCCTCAATAACTCCGTGCAAGGCTCCACCCAACACACTCCCTTTTATTGTGTCTATGGTTTCCACCCGGTTGTTTTGCCTACAGACACCCCAGAGGTAGGGGTACCTGCTTTGGACGCACACCTAAAACACCTGTCTTCTGTTTGGTCCTCTGTCCGCTCTGCGTCCATAGCTGCTTCTCAGACACAAAAGAGGTATTATGACCGTAAAAGGTTACCTGCCCCTTCCTATATGCCTGGAGACAAGGTGTGGCTCTCTACCCGTCACATACACCTTCGCTGTCCTTCGCAAAAACTAGCACCGTGCTTTATTGGACCATACTCCATCCTCCGCCGTATCAACCCTGTCACATATGAACTGAACCTGCCACGTAACCTTCGTATTCCTCGCACGTTTCATGTCTCCCTCCTGAAGCCAGTGTTGTTCTCCCGTTTTACTCGTCCTCTGGCCAGCCCTGGTCCCGTTTCTGTCACTTCCTCGGAGAACTACGAGATCCGTTCCATCCTCGATTTCCGCATCTTCCGGGGTGCTCTGCAATATCTGGTTCACTGGAAGGGTTATGGACCTGAAGAAAGATCTTGGGTGCCCGCCTCCGAAGTCCGCGCGCCTCGGCTGGTTCGCCTCTTCCATTCCAAATACCCCGGGAGGCCTGGCAGGGGTCCTGGTCGCCCTTCGGGCGGTTCTCGAGGGGGGGGTACTGTAAGGACTTACCTGCCTCTCCGGTCCCGCGCCGTGGCTGGTCCCGCGACGCTGCCTCCTCAGCCGGCTTCCCAGGCAGCTAGTACCACCGCTACCCGGTCGGCGTCTTCACCGCGTGGCCGACCACGCGGCAAACAGGTAGCACAGTAATATTACACGTTACATACGTAACGTGTTCTTATAGCCTCGGGTGACCTCCTTAATGCAGGACACACCTCCACCTGTCCCTATTTAAACCTGGACTTCCTCTTCTGGTTCACCCTTGGTTGGTGTATTCTGTGGTTTTCCTGTGCGAGTTGCTGTGACTATTTCTTCGTTTGACCCGGCTTGCTGACTTGGTTCCTGTCTCCTGATTTGGCTCCTGATTCCTGTTCGTCTGGTATTTGATTCGGCTTGTTGACCTCGTCTCTGGATTCTGATTTGGCTTATCCTGATTACCTGTCTGACCCGGTTGGTTCTCTGACTTTCTGGTTCCTGTTTGGCCTGGCTAACTCTGCCATCTGGGGTCCTACCTCACCATAATCGTTACACTACCTTTCTAATCACAATGTGATTAGTAAAATAAATAAGAAAAAAACATTTGGTAAAAAAAATAAATTCCCAGCTGATGTACCTTCCAGTTCCAACAAAATCTACAAGTATTTATAAAAAAAAGTTTATTTTTATTAGCAATTCCTAAAATTAACTCTATATCTTCAAAATAATTCTTGAAAGGAAAGAGTTAAAATACTGGCATGTTAAATGCTCATAGGGTAAAAAATGTATGATTTTATGGGGTATATCGAATTGGCTGGGTTCAAAGATGTCCCAAAAATAGGACATGTGGAATAAAGAAGGAGAGGCTCAGCACTTCAATAGTGAGGTGAGTTTATTTCACACACCTAACTATTGAAGTGCTGAGCCTCTGCTTCTTTATTCCACATATTTGAGGGACTGGTGGTACCCTGGCTCGTCCACCACCCCATAACTGAGTGCCGTATTCTCACCCCTCGTTTTTCTGAAGAATATGACATGGGCACAGACTGATCAGATGTCCGAATTCCCCAAAAAATGCACACCTCACATCTGGCCTTTTCTTCCTAATGTAAGATTTACACAAAAAATACTACTTCAAACTTTGATAAAAGCTGGTGGTAAAATTAGTGCAGGGTGAGAGTTAAAAAAACTAGCATTTGAAAATAATGTCTAGTTTTCAAAGATATATTTGATGAGGTAAATTGAACTGACCGGCTTCAAAGATCTCTGATATGTGGGCAGAATTTTCAACGCATCAAAATTCCAATGTCAAAAATACACACATCCCAAATGTGGCCTATTACCGCCCAAATTAGAAAAAGTTCTTAATTTACAGACACTGGGATCATAGAAACATAGTAAGTGAGAACAGATGAGAACCATTTGGCCCATCCAGTCTGTCCAACTGGCCACTTATCAGGTACATCATTACATCATTTCATCATTTGTAATACTCCATGAGTGGTGTACATGTTGCAGTGTGGATGTGGTACCCACTATCTGGGGTAAGTTAGAAAGCTGATAAGGATTCAGTACCATTTCAAGCATTGCAAATTAATACCCTTTAGGACAGAGATGTTTTTTAAATTTATTTTTACCCTTCATGACAAAGGCTTTAACCTATCTGCAGTGCTCATGTTTAGCTGTAATGTACCCACACAAGTTATATATTGTTGTTTTTTTCCAGTAGAAGAAAGGGTTTCTTTAAATACCATTATTTTGATCATATCAGATAATTTACTAAAAAATATATAAAATATGGGGAAAAAATGAAAAAATAAGTATTTTTCTGAATACAAATGGTATTGAAAAAAACTTGCAGCACTTGGGGAAGTTGTCCCTCCCGCCTCATAAAAAATTATGACCCTTGCAGATAATACAAGTTTTTGTCAGAGTATTTCCTTTTCTTTGGCAACCATTTCAAAATTTGACTGCAGTCTCATGTAATTGTTCAATGAGGTATCAATATAGATTGTCAATTGTAGAATTTGTCATCTGTAGTGTAGGCACCTAAGGTACTGCTTAATAGATACTGCCAAAACGAAAAATCCATTAGAAGCTAAAAAAAACATGTGGCAGTGTGATTAAAACAAAATCACATTTTTGAATGTTGTAAAACTGTCTTTGCAAATAGAATCCTGTTGCTTTGAGCCAGGTGTCCAGTCTATTTTGCCACAATAAGAGGAACAAGAAGCGTTTAGCAGGTGCTGTCTGCTAGCTTGCTGAGATCTGTGTTTCTCTGTCTACCACGTGCTGCAATACTGAGCGGAGAACTGGGATGTTTCATAAATCATTCTTACAGAGAGGATCGCCACTAGAACGCAGGTTGAGACCCCAAAGGGGTCGCCTAAGGCCATCGGAAAACGCATATTTCACAATATATAATTACATAAATTTTATGGTTGGGGGTCACCACAACATGAGGAACTGTAGTAAAGGGTCGCGGCATTAGGAAGGTTGAGAACCACTGCACTAGAAGAAGCAAGTACAGGCGGACATATCTCTGCACCGTCAGACCATGAAAAAAAGAGAGGGGCTTATAATAGGATTTGAGGGGGTTTTCAGAAAAGAGCATGGCATGGGGCTGCAGCCTTAAAGCTCTCATAAATATAAGATCAGCAAGCACTTGTTCCTGTCTCTTTGTACTGGTGACAAGTTGTTTAGGAAGGGCCCCTCCTGGACCACACCTGCTGGAGAGGTGAGAGGTTAGTGGGGGTGAGCAGGAGGGGAGTATGTATATGTGTGTGAACATGAATGTTTAATTTGTGTGAGAGCATGAATGTTTAGTTGTGTGTGTGTGTGAGAGATAATGGGTGTGTAATTTGTGTGTGTGTGAGAGAGCACAGATGTCTAATTTTGTGAGAGCACGGATGTCTGTGTGTGAGCATGGGTGTGCAGTTTGTGTGTGTGAACATGGATGTGTAATTTGTGTGTTAGTAAGTATGTGTAATTTGTGTAACTATGTTTTACATGTGTGTGCCAGAGTGTATGTTGGAAGGGGGCAAGGGGCAAAGAAGGCACAGACAAGTTGTTTGGGGGGACTGGGGGCAAAGATCTGTGACATAATGCTTGGTGAAGTTGGGGGGGGGCACCGGTGCAATCTTTATTTCTACCAGGGCCCTGTGGTTTCTAGTTATGCCCCTGAATATATCACTATGCTGAGCTGGTTATTGCCAGACCATGGTTTGCACAGTTCTTGTTTTATTGTTGTAAAATATACCAGAAAAATACACTTTGTCTGCTTGTATGCATTTTTGCCACTCGCAAGATGGGGGTGCCCTTTAAAAAAAATACAAGTTTCCAAGAGGGTGTCCAGACCCTCCTGAGAACCCTGGCTCACCTTGCAGGTTGAATTCAACCATGCAAGTCAATGGAGCCCAGCTTTCTAATCACAATGTGATTAGTAAAATATTTAGAAAAGTAAATGGTTTGATGGGGTAAATTGGAGTGGCCGGATTCAACGATAAGGTATAGACACAGACTGACCAAAATGGAAAAATAAGCGCACTTCTCATTTAGCCCCAAATAACCAGACAAACCCATGCATGGGTGGTATCACTGTACTCAAGAGATGTTGCTGAACACATATTGGGATGTTGTGTGACATATAACAGCAGATGTACATTCATACCTGAAGTACAATGTGTGTGAAAACCCCCCCACAAAAAGTACCACCACAAATCTTGACAAAGGCTGGTGGTAAAATTAGTGCATGGAAAGTGTTAAAATACCGCTATTTGAAATAGCCTAGTTTTAAAAAATACATGATTTGATGGGGTAAACTGAACTGACCGACTTCAAACATGTCCCAAATAGGACATGGTGGGAGAAGGACAAAATGTCAAAGCACCGAATTTAAAAATAGCTTTTTAAACTGAGGACAAGTAGTAGAATCTATTTAGCAGGTTTTTTCATTAGCTTTTTTGGATGTTTCTGAAGAAAGCTCTTATCCTGAAAACAAAAACAGTATAACACTTGTGTGGGTACACTAAATAGGAGAGGAGAAAATTACACGACCATCCTTGGGCACGAGGGGTACAAAAAATAAAAAACAGTCTGGTCCTTAAGGGGTACATTCTTAATTTACAGCATTCGCTCCTGCCTAAAGCTTTTGCACAGTGCTGCGTGTGTGTGTATGTATGTATGTATGTATGTATGTATATGTGTGTGTGTGTATATAATATATTATTGCTTCTGGCGCAAAGCTGAACTCATCCCTTTTTTTTGCGCCAACAATATTTTCAAAGAGAGATTTGAGGCTGTACCAAAACACCCACATAGTGTACATTCTTGTTTTTCCGCACTTTTTCCTATTAGTTCTTGTTTTTTTTGTTCTCAGTGTGTTGCATCCTTTGGCAAGTATAGCATTTTTCTTCTCTAAGGCAGTGATTTTAGTTAGCTTAACCCTTTGTGGTATTTGCTTCCTTATAACATTTTGTACTTGTAGTATTATGTACAATTCTTTCACAAATCCCTAATCATTGCCACCCAGGCTAAAATCAGAATCATTAGTTAATGCAAGATATTTTTTGATCTCCAACATACTGTATATTGCTCAGAATGCTCCAAATGCCAGCCTCTGTAAGGTAAAACTGTTTTTAACCCAGTAACGATACCATTTCTGTATATTGCATTTGCCATCTTACTCACCCTAAGGTATTTGTAACAATGCATGTATAGATGCATAGTAATGTTGTAAACAGCCCTACAATCTTCACTGAGGTATTTTGGAAAGTGAAGAGAAATTTGCATTAAATAATATGACTGAAGTGTGTGTTGATGGTATTTCAGATCAGGACTGCATTTTAGTTTTATCTTGGGTGTGACAGTTCAAGTTCAAATCTATGAATTGGTTAATTAAATCTGTCTTAAACTATTAAAGGCTCTTGTAGCAGGATAGACTGCAGTCATCTTATGTTTGGAGGGGTGAAAATGGTATCAGAAGTGCCATGAAGGAACTGCGTGTTAAATAAATATTTTTATGGTGCTCCAAAATGTTGCATAGCTTAAATTTCTCTTAATACAAGTTTCTTTTTTTTTGTAGAATATGATGGAGATTGGTGGTCTACCACTCGAACTGTGGCGTCTAATTCTTGCCTACCTGCCTTTGCGTGACTTGGGCCGCTGTGGATTGGTCTGCAGGTCCTGGTATGATCTGATCCTCAGCCTTGATAATACACGGTGGCGGCAGCTCTGCTTATGCTGTGTAGAGTGCAGACACCCTAACTGGCCCATACAGCCAAATGTGGAGCCCAGGTCATGGAGGAATGCTTTTAAACAGCATTATGTAGCATCTAAAACATGGACTAAAAACGCACAGGACTTGGAATCCTCCAACTGCCTGTATTTATTCCGTAGGAAGAAGGACAGAAGGGTCCTCTGTGTCGGGTATGGGTGTGAGTATGAAAACCTAAGGACTGCTGTAGCTTCAGCTAATATTTATGACCGTATCCTGCTGCAACCAGGCGTGTATGAAGAACAAAATGAGATCATTCTGAAAGTTCCTGTAGAGATTATGGGCCAGGGTAAGCTTGGTGACGTAGCTTTGCTTGTCTGTATTGACCAGCAGTGCCCAACTTCTCGGCTATGCAATTTGGTCTTTATGCCTGCTTGGTTCTCTCCAGTAATGTTCAAGGTAAGTTTGCTTTCATTTCACATCAGCATGTGGTACAAGGCTATCCACATGCAGACTGGTGTACATGATTAACTTATTGTTATTAAAGTATTGACCTGTGGTATTTTATACGGGAAATAAACTATAATATAGTGTTTACATAAAAAAGCAACATGGTGAATGAAAACCCTTTATTGAATGAATGGTTTATATTTTCCCTATGCCCGTTGAAGAGAAATGGGCAGCAGGTAATGGTGACAGTTTTTATGATGTTATTGTTGAAGAATGTGTAACACCCAACCAACTCTCCAGACGGAATCACAAAGTGAGAGCAAGAGAGTATTCTAAATACTCTTATCACCTACCAGCCTTCTCCAGTGTCTAGGAAATTTTAGTTACTGTTCCTGTGTACACTGCTAAATTTGGCACTTTTGTAACTAAATGCAGCATGAGAAGCACCATTTCAGGTACTATTGAATACCCAAACCCTTCCAAGAAATAATTGTTTATTTAAGTGACATTTTGCATCATTCATGATTTTTAATGACTTAATTATTATGTGGCAAAAAAAGCCAGATTGTTGCTATAGAAGCTGAAAAAGGTTCCTAGGAGGATCTAGGAGCCAGCCAAAAAAATGAAGCCATTTTTTTTAATCATATTTTTAAAGTTTCGATCATATGACCCCTCTCCTTGCTGTTTAAGATGATGGTTCAACATCATAAGTCACCTTTAATATATCACACACACATCTATCTATCTATCTATCTATCTATCTATCTATCTATCTATCTATCTATCTATCTATCTATCTATCTATCTATCGTAATTAAGACATGTGTCATATTCTAAAGATAGAAATATCTCACAAAACATTTGTAATTAATAAATAAAAGGTTTTCATAAAATATGCAGCACACACCCCTCAAGCCTGCCCTACTTTTCATCTCCCAGGTGCCACAAACTGTAGGCTCAACACACTAACTGTAACACCATACACTGACATCCACACACACTCATGCTAACACCATATGCTAACACACACAATCTAACAACATACAGGAACAAATACACATCCTAACGGCATACACTTATAAGGTTACACATACATTCTAACACCATATATTCACATACATGATAACACCATACACTAAAATACACTTACACTCACGCACAACCGCTAACACCATACTTTAATGGACACGCAATTTTGTAACACACACAACACCATATGCAAATACATGCTAACATCCACTCTTTTACACATGCGTGCACACACTAACAACACACACACATAAATGTGTGTATATATATATATATATAAATATATATATATATATATATATATATATATATATATATTATACTCTTACTTAGCATTATACTTAATTCATCTGGCACTAAAATACAGAAGACACGCTGACTGGCACTATACTTTTGCATAAGCCCTGACTCTAGCACTATGCATATACACATACACACTGACTCGAGCACTATACATATAAACACTGACTCTAAGACACTTACTCCCTGTCACCTCGTGGAGACCTGCCACGCCACTGCCTGTCTTCAACCTCTGGGCCACATAATTCATAGCGCATGACCTGCTAGGTCATGGCACCCGCTTCACTGTGCCCCTGCAGCCAAGAAGGGGGGCCTGGGTTCCCAGTGTTGGCCCTGGTCCGTCCTCCCTGGGCGCCAGGAAGTGATTTTTAGTGGCCATGGCATGGTTCTGGGGGTGTTCGAGCCACAAGTTAAACCATAATAGAATTGCTTTTTCATGGTCTATCTGAAATTCTTGCTTGCTTACTCATCCATTGTTTCTTAGTTCATCATACATTAGACTGAAGAATACTACAATAAACTATTCATAATAGTGCTCTGCTAGTGTCAGCTGTCTCAGCTTTTTGCTCTCAGACTACAGAAGAAAACATGATGTACTGTGTCATTGGATTGCATGCTTGCATTTGGAAATATGTTATGATTTCCTGAATATAGGTGAAAGGAGATCTGTTAAAGTGTGGATACAGTCATGGCTGGAATGTGTCCCTATATATTAATTACAGGATTAGTACAGAAAATAAATGTTTACTTTGTTAATCATGCAACGTTGTTTTAAGAAAGAATAGTTTGTGGGCATTTTGTGTATTTAATATAAAATTCTCTGTACTATACATAATAAGGCTATATGCTTAAAAGCTAAACCAGCTAAATCGTCCGCATCCTGACAGGCATAGAGTCTAGCAAACGGAGTTGGGTTAGCATAACTGTTGATTGCAAGTTTGCAGGAAACTAGTACCATCCAGCTAACTTTTTTTAATGGGATCCTATCTAGATGTCTGTGTGTCTTTACTTGAATTTATTAAGAGCTAATACTTAGGAATTAATTTGGTAATTTTGATATTGTGGTAGGAGATAATGAATGAATGAATGAATGAATTTGCATTTAATAATATTCCAGTGCTTGATAGTTTAGCACATTATTATTTAACTTTGGAACTACTGTTCTTTCACCATTTTCTTATTTTATTGAAGTAATATTGTATTGTGGATTTCTATGCATGTGGGGATTTAGTATGTATAGAATACTATGATATAATAAATACAATTGAGTACTGTTTTTCTGGGGGGTTTTAATTAATTTTTTTTTCTTCTTCAATAAAAATTCTCTCCCTAGACATCCGTAGGCCATGTTCAGTTTGACAATTGCAACTTTGAGAATGGACAGCTACAGATCCATGCTCCAGGAACATGCCAAATTAAGTTTTGCACTTTCAACCAGTCCAGCATACACTTTCACAACGTGGCTCTCTGCGTACTTGAAAACTGTGAATTTGTCAGCAGCGAAAATGCTTCTGTGACAGTGGAAGGGTCTCCAACCTCAGAGAAAAACTGGGCCTGTAAACATCTATCCGTTTTTGCCAAATCTAAGAGTGTCTTGTTCAATGCACCCGAAACCTCACTTTGTAGAACTGACAACAGTACTGACTGTTTGAATAATGGCTCCTCTGGTGCCAATATCAGAACCTGTGAAATCCTAGTTAATGGAGACCAAAGTCATTTGTTCCCACTTGCAAAATCGCAATTACAGGATGAAAAAGAAAATGACATAAGGGGTAATTTTTACACACGCAAGGAAGGAGGAGCCATGACTATTGATACAGATTACAGTGATAGCGAACTGAGCACAGTCAGCGACAATGAAGATGATGATCAGTCAGTCTACAAACTGTCATATCACTCGCATGGCCTGAGTCACATACTAGCCAAATCCATACAATCCAAACCACAGACTAATGGACTCCTTGCTTTGCAGAGGGACCTGGCATTGAAAAGTTTGCAACATGAGTTGCAAAGGGACAAGGAATTACAAACTATCGTTAGCACGGTTCAAGGATGTCTTATACGCAAGTGCCTTTTTAGAGATGGTAAGGGGGGAGTCTTTATTTGCTCCCAAGGGCAAGCTAGACTGGAAGGAAGCATCTTCAGGGACTTGACGTATGCAGTACGCTGCATACAAAATAGCAAGGTAAGTTATATATTGGTAAACATTCAAACCGCTAAGAAACTCAATGCAATTATTTTGTTTTTGCATGGTGTTGTATAAAGTAATGTAGTTTAGCAATGAGTCAGGGTGTTTGTCTTCTAGGACTCACACACACAGTCGATCTGATAAGTATAACTATTCCCCCTCGTTGACTCATTCCATGTTTCTGGAAATTGATCTGTCTGGGTATAGTTAGAGCGAGGAGTGAGTTGCTGGTGTATGTTATTTTAAAGAGAATGAAAACACGCTATGTTCTATTTTACAGCTGTGTTTTTGAAGTGATAGTCATCAACACCCAGCAGCACTACGTATACTATGTTAGAGTACATTACAATCGACAAAAGCCATGTAAACATTATTTCTGAACTGCTGTTCTTTGGGAGTTGACAGTTCATGTGTAAGTTACAATGCTGTCTCCTTCATTGAAAATGCAGATGAAACCGAACCCTAAAACTCTTTATCAGAAAAGCTTAGCCTGCTACAGGCCTGGTAATATCAGGTAGTAATCAGAGCAGCACTCCAGAGTAGGATTATAAGTGTACATTTGGCTTCCAGAAGAGGACTGGACTGAAGCTGCATCGCTATCAGATACAATACTTATAGGAAAGCTGTAGCTGAGGCAATGAATAATTTGCTAGATGTCATGTGGGATTTTCTATTGGTGGTTAAGTAAGAGAACCAAGTCATAACATGTAATGCAGTTTGAGTATCTCTAATCCGAAATGCTTGGGACCAGAAGTATTTCGTAAAAGGGATACTTTCGGATAACAGACCTGTATTTTCACTTGCATCTGCTCTGTTGTTCAGGCTTCTCCTCGCAGACCCAGAAGGGTCCCTGTCTTTTTGTCAGGTTTCCCTACAGCACCTCTGGTCTGGAAATGGGAGCCAAAAAGTGCTCTAGGAAGCCTGAACAAGGGACCTCGGGGAGAAGCCTGAACAACAGAGCAGACAGCAGGGAGAAGCGGATAAGGAGGCGGGGAAAGGGTCTACTGACTACAGGAAAGGTCAGACACCTCTTTTCTGCCACCTCAGTCGTAAGTATTTACCTTATCTGAAAAGAAATTTTGCATAAGGGATACTCAACCTTTAGCAATATTAGTCGGCATGTACAGTAGTGAAAGAACTCTATCTATGCCCTAATGTCACCTTAGAAATCCAAACAGTATTTGTTTTTCATGCACTATGCCATCCTCATTGGCATATAAAAATATATTTGCTCATCACTAGGACAAATCATCCACCTTGACACTCATTTCTAGGTCATTATGTTGAAGAATGATGTATACCACTGTAAAGCATCAGGTGTGTTTTTGCGTCTGGCAGCAGGAGGCCTTATTGCTGACAATAACATCCATTCAAACACTGAAGCAGGGGTGGATATCAGGAAAGGAGCCAATCCTGTAATACTGGTACGTGAGTGCAACACCTGACGCCCTGCCCTTCATGGCTATTGTATTCCCTACTCTTTGTACAGCAGATACTGTACTTTATTCATAAAGGAAACCATTATATATCATTTTACTAAATGTTACCGGATTATAAATGGGAATCTACATAAACCCTTGCTTGTAATATTACATATTGACATAATTTTGTTACATACCTGAGTTGATATAACATCGAGTTTACTCTACTTCAGTCTATACGATAAGTAACTACATTTTCTTTATATGTTCTTTGTGCCCACAGTGTAATAGGATACACAGTGGCCTCCGCTCAGGCATTGTTGTCTTGGGCAACGGGAAAGGCAACATCCGCAGCAATCAGATCTATGGAAATAAAGAAGCTGGCATTTATATTCTCTACAATGGGAACCCTGTTGTGAGGTGAGTTATTAAACCTTCAAAACGCTCTTTCCTTCTTCAGGTGTCCATTGAAGATGAGGAGTGCATTATTTTCACAAACAAGAATCCAAAGTAGCATTATCTATATACTCAAATTTATTTTATGCTTTCTTATTATCCCCAGGGAGGCCATTGTACTTTTTGTGTATTAAACAAAAAATAATCTGCTTGTTAACTGCATTAATAAGGTCAAGGACCATTGTGTGGCGGCAGAACCATCCAAACCTAGTGATTTGGTACAATGTCCATAAATTGTTTGAGACATTGAAGCTCCGTTCCTTCCGTACATTTAATGGCAAGAAGTTTATGGGTTTTTGATTGTTCTAGTGACAAGAGAAGAGAGCTACAGTTCTCATTGTTAATAAAGTGATTTTTTAATCCAGCCATGAAGTAACCAGTGTTGTAAAGGGAGATATATGCACCTTGTAGCCAAATTCAAATAATGGTGTTAATAAACCGTAATCCAAAACCTTTACACCTCTGCATCGCTAAGTTCTCTTCACTAAAGAGAAGATGGCAGGAGAATTGTGATTTCAACACTGTTGCTTTACTGTTCATTACAAATGGCCAACATTGGTAGGTTCCTCCAGCTGGAAGGGCTAAGATGGCCATCTTTAATGCATTATTTAATGGGTGCCTTTCAAGAAAATGCACTGATTTAGCTATACATTATACAGTGAGGGTCAAGGTCTTCTTAAGAGCCAAAGTTTATTGGAGTTGGGCCTTTGTAATGTATACTGAAGTCAAGGAGGTCTATTCACTAAAGGAACAGTTAACAGGAGAGTTTGCAGGGGAGTTGTATTTCAGCTCCTTGACTTCACTGTGTACACGGATCAGCCATAACATTATGACCACCTACCTAATATTGTGTAGGTCCCCCATTTGCCACCAAAACAGCCCTGATACATTGAGACATGGACTCCACTAGACCTCTGAATGTGTGCTGTGGTATCTGGCACCAAGACATTAGCAGCAGATCCTTTAAGTCCTGTAAGTTGTGAGGTGGCGCCTCTATGGATGCATCCTGGTGCCATGTGTTCTCCAGGTAAGAAACGCACACACACTTGGCCATACACGTGATGTAAAAGAAAACTTTATTCTTTACAGACCAGGCCACCTTCTTCCATGGTCCAGTGCTTATGCTCACGTGCCCATTGTAGGCACTTTCAGCGGTAGACAGGGGTCGGGATGGGCAGCTTAAATGGTCTGTGGCTACGCAGCCCCATACACAACAAACCGTGATGTACTGTGTGTTCTGACACCTTTCTATCAGAACCAGCGATAACTTTTTCAGCAGTTTGGGCTACAGTAGCTCGTCTGTTAGATTTGACCATACGGGCCTGCTTTCACCCCCACGTGCATCGATATGCCTTGGCTGCCCGTGACCCTGTCGCCGGTTCACCAATTTCCTTTCCTTGGACCACTTTTGATGGGTACTGACTAGGGCTGCAACAACTAATCGATAAAATCGATAATAATCGATAATGAAATTCGTTGCCAACGAATTTCATTATCGATTAGTTGAATCGATTATTATCGATTATAAAATGAGGGTTTTTTCAGAGCAAACGCTCAGAAAATACCCCTCATTATATAATAGTTTAGCCTGACTCACAGCAGCAGCTCCTACTTACCAGTCCCTCCCTGTAATCACTGTGACAACTGGCCCCGCCCCCTTCCTTCTAACAGAAGGCCAGAACCACATGGCTGTGACACTCATCTAACTGTAAGTATTAAATTAATATTTGGGCTACTGAAAGTTAGGGGAGGTGGGGGTTAATTTAGGGGCAGTTATGGTTAATGGGGTGTTTAAGGGCAGCTATGGTTAATGGGGTGTTTAGGGGCAGTTATGGTTAATAGGGTGTTTAGGGTTAATTTAGAGGCAGCTATGGTTAATGGGGTGTTTAGGGTTAATTTAGGAGCAGCTGTGGTTAATGGGGTGTTTGGGGTTAATTTGAGGCAGTTGTGGTTAATGGTGTGTTTTGGGTTAATTTAGGGAATGCTGTGGTTAATGGTGTGTTTAGGGTTAATTTAGGGGCAGTTATGGTTAATGGGGTGTTTAGGGTTAATTTAGGGTAGTTGTTTTGATGGGGTATTTAGAGTTAATTTAGGGGTAGTTATGGTAAATGGGGTGTTTAGGGTTAATTTAATGATGAGGACTGAGGGTAATTTAATAAAGTTAAGTTAAGGTGCAGTTAGAGATAAAGGGGGGCAGACTAAAGGGAATCTAAATCCTGGGGGCAGTGAAGATTAATCCAGTACTTATTTATAAAAGTATGGTGTCATTGTGCTGCGAAAGGGGCTGTGACTCTATGAAGGGACTATGAGATATCTGGGGGGGGGTATAAGGCATATCTGGGGAGGACAGAGTGACATATCTGGGGGTATAAGGCATATACATTATATAAGGCATATGTGGGGAGGGCAGTGTGGCATGTCTGGGAGGCAGCGTGGCATGTCTGGGGAGGATGGAGTGGTGTATCAGGGGGTATAAGGCGTATCAGGCACAGTGGCATATGTGGGGGTGGAGTGGTATATGTGGGAGGCAGCATGGAGTGGCATATGTGGGAGGCAGCGTGGAGTGGTATATGTGGGAGGCAGCGTGGAGTGGTATATGTGGGAGGCAGCGTGGAGTGGTATATGTGGGAGGCAGCGTGGAGTGGCAAATGTGGGAGGCAGCGTGGAGTGGTAAATGTGGGAGGCAGCGTGGAATGGTATATGTGGAGTGGTATATGTGGGAGGCAGCGTGGAGTGGCATATGTGGGAGGCAGCCTGGAGTGGTATCTGTGGGAGGCAGCGTGGAATGGTATATGTGGAGTGGTATATGTGGGAGGCAGCGTGGAATGGTATATGTGGAGTGGTATATGTGGGAGGCAGCGTGGAATGGTATATGTGGGAGGCAGCGTGGAATGGTATATGTGGAGTGGTATATGTGGGAGGCAGCGTGGAGTGGTATATGTGGGAGGCAGCGTGGAATGGTATATGTGGGAGGCAGCGTGGAGTGGTATATGTGGGAGGCAGCGTGGAGTGGTATATGTGGGAGGCAGCGTGGAGTGGTATATGTGGGAGGCAGCGTGGCGTATGTGGGAGGCAGCATGGCGTATGTGGGAGGCAGCGTGGCATGTCTGGGAGGGAGCGTGGAGTGGTATATGTGGGAGGCAGCGTTGCATGTCTGGGAGTCAGCGTGGCATGTCTGGGCTCAAATGTGCATAAATTGGGGGGCTGGTTGGGAAATAAAGACAATAAAGGCATTTTATCAAAGTTTTTTTTTATTCTGCTGTTTGTATTTAACATCATTTGTTTATTAAATTATTTTAAATAAATGAAAAATTTACATTCATTTTTTTTTATCCGATTAATCGATTAATCGACAAAATAATCGGCCAACTAATCGATTATGAAAATAATCGTTAGTTGCAGCCCTAGTACTGACCACTGCAGACCAGGAACGCCCCCACAAGAGCTGCAGTTTTGGAGATGCGGTGACCCAGTCGTCTAATCGCAATTTGGCCCTTGTCAAAGTCGCTTAGATCCTTACGCTTGCCCATTTTTTTTCTCGTTCTTACACATCAACTTTGAGGATTAAATGTTACTTGATGTCTAATATATATCACCCACTGACATGTGCCATGATAAGAAGATTATCAGTGTTATTCACTTCACCTCTCAGTGGTCAGGTTATGGCTGATCGGTTCATGATGAAAGTAAAGTAAGGGAGTCGAACCTACAGCTGTCCTACCAGTAGATAGAGAAAGATCCGTTCTGGTGGTACATTTTGTTGTCACACAAAAGGTGACCTAGAACTGTGGAGACATAATCTATGGGATTGGTTGTTTCATTTGTTGCATTATACATATTGAGTTTTGATGGTGGGATCTTTTGGTTTTAGAAACTGACGTTTTCCGCTGCTACTCGTACTGATTACCTGGAGTTGGAGTGTTACTGGGGATGTAAAAGATGTGTACATTGAAATGCCATGTATTTTAGCAGGGGTAGCCAGAGAAGGAGTGGAATGAAACCAAAGACTAACCTATTTATGCCTACAACTACTAAAATGCAGTTTGTATACTTGCATTTCTTGGAGTTGGCATATGCATTTAGGTGGATTCCTACAGTGTATGTGCATTTCAATACTCTTATAGTGCACAAATCTGTATGAGACAAGTATTTGTAATAGTTTTTGGTTTTTCAAAATTCAATTCAAATATTCTGATTCCCAGTGCCCAATTAAAATTGTATGATTTTGGATCAATCTTGGATTAATGCTTCAGTGACTGCTCCATTAAAAAAAATCTACAACATGTGCCTCTACGCTCTACAACTCTGATTAAATTGACACTTGATGAGAGGATCTCAATTTTAATAGTAAAAATGGAAAACTGCGGGCAATGAGGCCTTGAATGTTTTTAGTTTTAAGTACCCGAATGATTACCTAGAATATAAAAATATATTCTCACATTTTTAAATGCCTTGGAATTGTAAATATACAATGCTAAATTGAAAGCAGCAATGCACAAAAGATAAAACTTATTTTTTTGAGAGTATAATCAACATATTTTGCAACAGCTAAATTTAAGTGAACTCAAACGCAAAAGCAAGTTATTTGAAGATGGCATGAAAACCCGTTAAACAGAAAAATATCTGAAGAAGCCAGGCGACATACAGTATTTTAGGCTTTTCTGTAGCTAGCGAATAAAATCAGCCGTAAGCCAACATAAAAGAAATACGAAAATTTTTGTTTTAGCACGAAGAATGCATACAAGAAAAACAATGTGGGAATCATTTATTTTGGAAAAATATAAGAATCACATATTGTAACTGCGCAATTATCTATTGTAACACTCCTGCTGTTGTAAAGTAAATCAGCACCCTGCTGGGGCAATCAATTCTACCTTCTTCCATGACTGAACAACAACTCTGAATTGGCAGGGGGCCTACATACTGGTGTGTTTGGTCCTGGAACAAAAATATTTCTAGCAATAACAAGACCACTATTTCCATGAATAAAGCAGCCCCCCCTCCCATTGGTCTTTCTGTACTGGTATCGCTTAAATTTTTAAATGCAGTATAATGTTTTTGTATCAAAAGTGAGTTTTCAAAGATTATAATCTTTGTAACAGCTTTTTTGTGTATATTTAATAGACTTGTGCATTTGGATTTGTACAAATTTGGTTATTTGTACAAAGCCACGAAAACAAGGCCAGTCCCCCCACGAAGTGGAAGAAAACAAAGCAAAAAAGCTAAGTTTTCATCCAAAATTTGCTGGCTCTTTCACGTGCATTCTGTCACACTCTCATTCCTTTTCTCTCTCACACACTCACAAGTGTTTCCCTTTCTTCTCTGCTGACCGCTTCTGCCACCTTCTTCCACATCTTGTTCTTCTACCTTCGGTCTTTCATCTTCTCACTTTATATTCGTCCATATCTTCACGGGCATAACCTGAGTGCGAGTGAAAGAGCCTGCCAAAATTGCAGCCCTTTCCAGTGCTGTCCTTGGAGGAGTAGATTTTGACAAAAGTGCCGTGATTTGGACGTAATTTCCCTCTTAGGGTAAAATGACGGAGCTTACGATGACGTCCTTTCCTATGATCCTTCAAATGGCGAAGGAGACATCACGGAAAACAGTGCAATTTTGCCCTAAGGTGAACTTCCACCCAAATTGCAGCGCTTCTGGTGACGTCCTTTTCCCTGATTGGAGATTAGGTGAAAAGAGGATGTCAACGGAAGTGCCACCTGTCATGATTAACTCATATAATGTAGTGGATGCATGGAAGGGTAACCCAGCAGAGGTGGTTAGTTTCTTTGTTTAAGAATTCAATGAGTTAATCTGAGGTTGATTTAATGTGTTTCTTTGTGAATGCCCTCTGTATCTGTTCTGGCTAGAGGTGTCATCTTCCCAAAGGACCCCTGTGGTGATTCATGGCCTAACAGATAAGGATCCTTGGTTATAGGAATTCCATTCCTATCTTAAGTGGAGGGGTTTCCATCACCTTTACCCCACCATAACTTATTGGCACATCAAAGATGGGACCCGATTCTTGGTGTCATATAATCAGTCATATGGTCAGAGGGGCGTTTGCTTGCAAAAGTCTGATTTAGGGACAATGCAGCGACCTCAAAGCAGAACTCCATGATATACTCTGATCGGAACAACATCGTAAGAACCGTCTGGACTTAAGGAGTTCCCACAGGCCTACTTATTGGAGAAACTCGTGAGTGAGGGTCCTGTGTTTAAGTCCCATTGTTTGTAAGAACTGTTTGCCGTTTTATTTTTATTTTGTATGTCTTGTTTTTTGTAATTCTGGCACTGTGTAATCTTTGTCTTTTTTGTTATTAAAATATTCAAAATCTAAGTCTGTCTTTGGGCTCTAGTATCGATATCCACAAACCCTAAGAGAGGATAACACGTTACCGTATTGTTATTAAGTTCTACAGGATATATATATATATGTTGTTTGCCCGGGGTGGGTTGATATATATATAGAGATAAAGGTTCTAATTCGGATTTCTCACGAATCCGGTATCAAAATCGTGAGTGGTGGCAGACTACCTGGGGGGATACAGGCAGGATTTGGGGGTTAATTTGGTGTAACTTATGCCCTGTTAAGGGGTCTAGTTAGTAAATCCAGAGGCCTGGTGCTATTAACCCCTTCATGCCCATGCCCTCCACACAGTCACGGCTTGGCAAGTAGTCCTGACCGTGACACCACCATTTTGCCCTAAGGGGAACTTCCACCCAAATCACGGCGCTTTTGCTGACATCCTCTCCTCAAGGACGACACCCGAAGCATTGCCATTTTGGCAGGTTCTTTCACTTTCTCACACTCTCATTCCTGTTCTCTTTCCATTCTCTCTAAATGTTTCCCTACCCTCTCTGCCAACCACTTCCTCATCTTCTTGTTCTTCATCTTCTGTCTTCTACCTATTTTATCTTCCTCCACATCTTGGTGGACATAACCTTCCACCAAAATAGAAGTGCTTTTGCTGATGTCCTCTCCCCCAAGGACCTCACTGGAAGCGCTACCATTTAGGCGCACAATGATAGAAGATAAAGGCAAGAACATTAAGGGACCAAAAGAATATGTGGAAGCTTTTGGCTGAAGAGAAAGTGGTTGGCAAAGAAGGTTGAGAAACATTGAGGGAATGAACAGGAGTAAATGTGAGCACAGAGCAACAATTTCAGTCGTGAATAAAAAAATTCTAAAAAACCAATGGGCCAAAAATGAACCGAAAACTTTGTCTGAATCGTTTTGATTGACTGTTTGCAAATGTCTAATGTTTAGGCCAGTCATCTTGTCCCAGTCAACTAGATAAACACACCAAAAATATATTAGTCTTAAACCCCAGAGGTCTCCTTTTGTTAATTAAAGTCTATGAGGAATGGGACTTCAATAGCATAAGCAGGACTTTATTAGCATTGCTATGAAGAATCAGCTCAGTGTTTTGTTGTCATAAGACATCCACTTTTAAAAGATGTAGTTTGCGGTATTTACATAAATACACTCTACAAGGAAGAGGGAGCCCGAGGAGTATTATTAGGTTTCTATAACGGCATGGTCATGCTAAAAAAGTAAATCAGTCTGAGTTGTTTGACAAGTCCATGCATAGATATTTGCAGCAGCAGCTCTGGTACTCACAAATAACATAAAGGCACCACTGCTGTGGCACTTGTTTTTCCGCTATCTTGTCTAAACATATAAAAAGGCCCCCTTAAGGGCCTGTTTAAAGAACTTCAATAAACTGCAATTTACTGGAATCAATTGGAGTGCTTTCTTCACGTTTGAAAGGATTGGGGGGGGCCCTTTTAAGAGCCCCTGGAACTCAGGGACGAGTCGTCACTGGAGTTGGTTAGCTGTGAGTATGCCATGTGTGCACACTAGCAAGCTCATGCAAGTGATGATGCTGGGAAGCCAAGAAAATAGTGCAAATTCCTGAATCTGATAAATTCATCCATTCATTTTCAAAGCTACAAAAAAGAATTTAAAGGGGACACTCGGCTATCATATGCAGTAAACTTGCCTGACTGTGCCTTTAAATAACTGGAAACATATTACATATTTTTACTTTTTTGCTATATTGTTTATAACAAGAAACCTTTATGTCATGGAGGTTGAGCCGCTGTCTTATGTTGTAAAGCGTTTAAAGTACTTTCGGAGCTACATGGCTGCCTAGAGATTTGGTAATGATGTTGTAACGTTATTAAAAGATTCTGACATGGAAAAACCATAGCTTTTGTTTCAGGCCTCACTATTGTATTTGCTAATAATAACTCAGGTTTAATATAGCTATGTCCTTGCTGGTCAGTTCAAAGGCTGCAAATGTAACATCCCCAAAGGTCAGTACAAGCTATGTATTCCTTCATCCACTTATGGAATAGCCCATAAATTTAGAAGGTAATCAAGTTTGTTTTGGGGGAAAAAGTAAAGAGAATAAGGACATTTAGTTCCTTTCACAGCTGTATTCTGAATCACAATTGTGGATTTACAAAGTGTTTTTTAGTTAAAGGAAATGCAATGTCCCTTAAGTCAGGGGTCGATAATCATGTTTTAATTTTCTTGGTGCCCAGGGTTCGTCGAGCTTGCAATACACTAACATACATTTACACATTCTGACACCATACCGTAACAAGCTAACATCTTATACTCACAAACACCTTACAGTAACACACACAAATGCTGTCATTCTATGCTCATGTACACACATGCTAACACCATACAATAACACACACTCTAACGCTATATGCTGACAGACACACTCATGTTAATGCCATACTGTGACATAAACAACACTATACATGCAAGCTCCACACCCCAAGCACAGCCTTCTTGAATTTGAATTTTTTTATTACTATAATTTAAAAGGGCTCCAAAGAACAAACTGAGAGTGCCTACGTTACATTTCCACTGCTACGGAGCTAGACATTACATGGCTTTTTGAATATTGGGTAGGGTTGGATATTTACAAGGTTTGGGACTGATGAAACCCCAGTGCCTTATTTTATTGATGCACAAAGTGAAGGAATTTTACTCTGTTTTCCACATATTACAGGGCAACACTTGGGACTAACTGTTGTCTGCTCTGATTTTTTTAAGCCTAGTTTTTAATCTTCATGCAATGAGCAACTTAATCTTAAAGGTTCTGTTTCACTTGATATTGTTAAGCAAGTGTGTTTCAGTAGCTATTTAACTTTATTCTTTACTGTGAAGGTTTCATTGCATAAAATGACACAAAAAATTAAGATGTTTTCATAGTTTTTGTGACATTATAATACTCAGAACTATTTGTGCTTCTGAATAATCTCTATGATGATGGATTTAAGCATGACAATTTAAGTTCACCAGTGGGGTGAAGGTGACCTTTTTTGAAACCACAGTGGTCGGAGCTGTCAAAGTCCAGTTCCAGGGCCAGTCTCACAAGCAAATGTTTTTAGTCATTACCTAGGCAAAGGATGGAGTAACCGAAAAAAGAAGAGCCAAAATAAGGAACAAGCCAAAACTACCATACAGCAAAATAGTGTCAGAGGGGAAGTAAAAAGCACAAGAACCTGAAAATAGGAGTACAGATTGAACATGTTATAAATCACTTAGGATAGAGCCAGGTAGAGTGAAAGAACAAGCTGCTAAAGCTTTTCTTGGTGGTCGGAGAACGCTAATGCAGTTCTCCAACTATGACGTTCCTGGTTCTCATTCTTTTGAGATCTGACAGTTCTTTTTAAATTGTAAGAATTATAAAATTGTAGTAGGTGTATGACAGGCATCAACCTATCATTAAGTGATTTGGTATCTACATGATTTAATACTTATTTTGGTAAGGGTTTGAACATTCAGCAGTGCTAGAAATGGTGTTTCTAATGCTGTGTGTGTTTTTAAAAGTTTTTCAAATCTGAAACTAGATGGTACAGTCCCTGATGAATGAACCTTTTCAGGTTGCTTTCCCTGCAGCGTTGTTAACTTTCCTTTCTCCTGTAGCAGGAGGGTTGTCATTGTCCTGGGAACTCTTGCATCCATATTCTGATCTTCATTCTACTCAATCCTGGCGAAGATCACAAAACAAATCTGTTTTGCCCTTCCAATTCACCGTGCCTCCAGCCAACATAATACACAATACAGCACAATGTATGTTTTGGTCATTGATGGAGAAAGTAGATTGGCGTACCCATCATATCCTTGTATGTTCTACTTTTTATTATTTGACCTTTTACAGAAAAAACAAATTATATATAAGAATGTAAAGGTTCCTGTATGCTGTTTTTCCCTACACTGAAACAAAAAGGCTAATTTTATTACATATTGAATGCGAACAAATATCCTCAGACAAAAAATATTGCTCACTGGCAGGGTTATGATTATGTACCTCAAGATCTGTTAGAGGATAGTACTTGAAATAATGTAGAGGTATTAGCCTACACAAAGTTTTAATGATATAGTTAGTTGATTGAGCATTCACATTTCAATTTAGTCTTAACTTATACGCATCAGGCAGACTTGTTTGAAGAGGCAAGCAATTTTCCACTTCTAACCTTTTAAGAAGAAGGCTAATACTCTACTATGTACACTTCTGAAACCCTTTAGACGTAGGTATTCTAGAGTTAGACTGGGCTTTACAAAGAAATTTATCTTAATTTGCCCTAGTCCCACAACCCATTTTTTGCACAAGCTGCATCATATACTGAACCTGTACTCTGAAGAATTACCTCACCCAGGGCCTGACAAATCCTGGGCGCCAGGTCACCATGGCAACTGGAAATCACTACCTGGCGCCTGGGAAGTATGCCTTGCTACGGCTCGCCTCCCCCAGCTTTCTGGGTTCCCAGTTGCTCTCAAAATCTTGACTTAGAATATGAAGAACATATCAGCAGATTCAACAGGTACATGGAGAAAGTTGTTGCATACGCTATTTTTAATCTCCGTAGGATGAAAGATTGGTGGTTGTAGTGGTCTAATTGCAACTTTTTCAGAATAATTCTATTTGAAAGGTACTATTCTTTTGGTAATAGATGCAATACAACCACACCTATAGTTATTGTGCATTTTTTTTTCTGCACATCAGGCCTGTTTTGATTATTTCTATTCCTTGGAAATGAATCATCAAGAACAAGATAACTAGAAGAGGGGAGTGCATGCCGACAACAATAGTAGAGGGATTGTCACACTGCGTAGTTATTTGTGTTGCATGCTGATTGTAGGACTGCAGCTCAGGCGGAAATTATTCCTTCCTTCTATATTTATAAAAGGATGCATCTTATCATGTCGTACATCATAATACCCTTTGAAAGTGGTAGTACATAGAATGCTTGATTAAAAGAAAATGAAAACACAGAAGGGATATTCTACAAGATATACCGGTACTCCTAGCACAATCCCCCAGTATAGCAGAGATTTTCTAAAGTGAATTCCAAATTGCTATGTCCCATTCTTGAAATGTTCAAGCCTGGGTGAATTGTATGATTACAGTAACTGAAGAGAACTGTTGTCTACACAACGTCTGAGACTACTAAATCAATTTATTAAAACTATCCATATCTGATCATGTTTTGGTTTCTCATTACAATGGTTTTGAAAATGCTGTGTTATTAAGGGAATAAGAGTCCTGTACCCAAACTATGGCAAAACCTGCATTACAGATTGTCTGTGTGATTACCAATCATATTCATACACGGGAGGATAATAATCTAAAATTAGATTCATACAAGGGAGGATAATATATCAATCATATATGTCCTCTTCTTTTTTTTCTCATTCCCAACTATGTGTGATTACCAATTACATTCATACAATGGAAGATAAAATATTGATTATATAGATGCAGAAAGTATAGGTGACTGCTCCCTTGATGTACATATAAGGTTGGTTTGTTGTGTATGTTTGTGTGTGTTTATGTGTGTGTATATATGTATGTGTGTATATATATATATATATATATATATATATATGTGTATATATATATATATATATATATATATATATATATATATATATGACACACATATTTTTTATATAATGCCTAGGAAAAGATGTAAAGTCACAGTGGTCTCTTCAAAGCTTATGTGGCTTTATGTCTTTTTCCACATTGGACCAGTAAGAGGTATCAGTAAGGCGAACAGTAAAATGTAGGTTTTTGAAAAATGAGAGGTTTTGAAGCACTGATGCTAGAAGATGATTTTAACATATGTGTGTATTGTTCTGCAGTGGCAATCATATTTTCCAAGGACTTGCTGCTGGAATTGCGGTAAATGAAAATGGAAGAGGCCAAATAACAGGTATTGTTGACAGTGCAGCATAAATAAAAGGACAAGCTACTAGTAGCATTGTCCATCTCTTTGTACGTGCCGTGATATGTAATTTTTAAATATAGTATATGCAGCCTACCATACAAAGCATATGTTTGGCATTTAGCTTTTTTTTTAGCTGACGAAAGAAGAATGCATGTTAAAGTACTCTGTAAGTATAAGTAAATAAATTAAAGATTTACTCTCCTCTGACTATTCTTGGCACAGATTGGCTGCATGAACCTATCTACGATTTCTTTGCAATAACTGATATAACATCAAAAATCGTAGAGATGGCTCGTTATGTATCTAGAGTGATGATGGGAGTCATTGAGGTCATGGTCACAGACACAGGGGACAAAGAACAGAAGATAAAACTCCCATAATAATTTTAGATCAAACACTTTCAAGTCTCAGAAGTGGGCTACGTCCATAGTCGGTCTAGTCGATGGAAAGTAAAAGTCTGCCAATCATGGGCTACTGGTAACAAGAAAAAAGCCTAACATTAATTTCCAGGTTTCTATAATGGTTGGTACAAGTACACATCCATGCTCCCATACAGAGCCGGCCTTAGGTGTTCTGGCGCCCTGTGCGGACTACTCGTCTGGCGCCCCCCCATCCCAAAAAAAGAAAGGAATCAAAACTTGTAACAAAACCCCAATCACTATATACTACGCCAAACATTGATGTGGTGTAGGCCTACCACTTCATTGTCTGGCTTAGTAGTAGGGATGCACCGAAACAAATTCTGGACTGAAACCAAAAGTGCAGCATTTACCTGGCCGAAACCGAATATGACCCCCCCCACACATAACAAAACAATTAAATAACAATATTTATATATATATATATATATATATATATATATATATATATATATGATTAACAGCAATCACATTCTTATCATGCCCGCAGATTCCAGGATGTACTCGTAGACTACTTGGCATGATAGGAGTATGATTGCCCTATGTACCCCGTCTCACTCCATTCTCCCTATCTACCCCCTCCTAACTATCTACCCTCTCCCTCTTTGAAGTTCACTTACCTTTCAGAAGTCCTGCGGTGAGGGTGCAAGGCCTCTGCCTCCCAGCTCTGCCACTGTATGGAACAGTATAGAGTGATGGGAGTTATGATGTACTTTAGAGCATAATTATATAATGAAAAATACATTGGGAATGGTACAGCATAACACCCATCACTCTCACACCCTTACCAATCCACACATATACACCAATCCACACACATACACCAATCCACACACATACACCAATCCACACACATACACCAATCCACACATATACACCAATCCACACATATACACCAATCCACTCCACACATATACACCAATCCACACACACATACCAATCCACACATATACACCAATCCACACATATACCAATCCACACATTTATACCAATCCACACATTTATACCAATCCACACGCATACCAATTCACACACGTATACACCAATCCACACACGTATACACCAATCCACACACGTATACATCAATCCACACATATACAGCAATCCACACATATATACCAATCCACAGGCATACCAATCCACACATATACACCAATCCACACATTTACCAATCCTCACATATATACCAATCCACACATATACACCAATCCACACATTTACCAATCCTCACATATATACCAATCCACACATATACACCAATCCACACATATACACCAAACCACACATATATACCAATCCACACATATATACCAATCCACACATATATACCAAACCACACATATATACCAAACCACACATATATACCAAACCACACATATATACCAAACCACACATATATACCAAACCACACATATACACCAATCCACTCTCACTGTCACTCTATGCTTTCTTACCTTTCCTCTTTCAGTTTCTTTGCCTCCTCTTCGCTCTTCTTCTTAGTTCTTCTGTCTTCTCTTCTTCCGGGTCAGAGGGCACGGAGACCGGTGGGCGCGGCTTCAGTGCTGTGCGCCGGGATCTGACAGCAAACCCCGGCGCACAGCAGCTTTTGCCGCGGGGATCACAAGGGAGCGGTATCGGAGGTCTGTTAAAGACCTCCGATACTGCTCCCTTGCGAGCCTGCTCCTCCAGCGGCGGACATTACTGTCCGTCTCTGGAGGGGTGCCGGGTGCCCCCATACTGGCGGCAGCGGACCCCGCGGCGGCAGTGGCGTCGGACCGCGCTGCGGCGGCGGCGGACCCCGCGGCGGCGCCCCCTGGAGTGTGGCGCCCTGTGCGGTCGCACAGGTCGCGCACCCCAAAGGCCGGCCCTGCTCCCATACACACACAATACTAGACATCCATGTTCATTACACATCTATGCTCGCATACATACATAAATACAATCGCATACATCCCATCTCCCGCCCGCCCCCGCTTACCTCTCACCGCTCTAGCAGCTTTTTTTCTGGCTGCTGACACACTGTGTGGACAGCCTCTGTTTCATAGTGGGGTCACGTGACGTAGCGTGACCCTAATAAGTTCCTGTCTCCCCGTGCCCGTTCAAAATAGTTTAGAAAGAGCCCTTCTGACCTGGATCGGTGCAATCTAGTTTGGAAGGGCCTTTTTCTAAACTATTTTGAATCAGTATGAGGAGACATGAAAAAGGGGTCACGGGTCTTGCCACCTAGAGGGGGAGGAATTGGCCCAGACACCTTTTTGCGTGAGGGTATACCCAACAAATGTGAATATATGCTGCTCATTGCCTAATGCATACGGTCCTTGATGTTTCTAAAGAAATAGATGCTGGTCTACAGCACAAGTTCTGAGTACTTCTTGGCTAATTGCCACGTTCTCAAAGTTTATTATTGAAACCATAAAACAATGAGATATTTCCATATATTTTCTGACTGTGTATGTACTATTACTAATAAGACAATTTTAATTTCCTTGACAGAAAACGTGATTCGTGAAAATCAGTGGGGTGGAGTAGATATCAGAAGAGGTGGTGATCCAGTCCTGAGGAGTAATCTTATATGCTGTGGGTATTCAGATGGAGTTGTAGTAGGAGAGCGAGGGAAAGGTCTCATAGAAGGAAACACCATTTACGGTAAATAAAAGCTTACTGGTTGTGCTTGTGTGTATTGTGATACCGTGTTCTGTCTTAGATGGAATCCTAATAGTGTATATAGAATGTATTAAAATCTTCTGCTTATCCCATTTCCTTACATTACATTTATTTTTATAGCACCAGCAGATTAGAATTAGAGGAGGTGGGATACATTTAAAATCACAAACAATAACAAACTGGTACAGTAGGAGAAGAGGGCCCTGCTCATGGAAGCTTACACTCTGGTCGGTTGTAGGGAAAGTGAAATAGTAGGAGAGGACTGGTTGGATGAGTTGATTGAGTCAGGATGAGCTCTGGAGGTTATTATTTGTTCAGATGGCTTAGACAGCATGCTGGCTGGGAGTGTTCTGGTGAAAGGTCGTATGCTTCCCAAAATAGGTGGGTTTACAGAGAGCTTTTGGAATTTGCATATGTGGAAGAAAATCTTACAGAATGGGGAATAGGAGGGATACAGCACGTGTGAAATCCTGGATGCCGGTAGAAAAAAGACAAAGGTCATGAGAGAAACGAACAGGTTGGTTATGAATGTATTTGGATAGGAGGGTAGAGATATAAGGGGTGCAGGGTTGTTAAGGGCTCTGTAGGCCAGTGTAAGGAGTTATCTTATAAATTCAGGCCATTGCTCTGCTGAGCAGTGTGTACCCCTGCTAGTGGACCATGGCTGTTTACAAGGCTAGTGTTGCAGCCTATTACAAGTTTACAGTAAAGTACCAGCTGTGGATATGATGAATCAGATTTGGGTAGGGGCCTATGTGTGACCTTATACATCCCCTTTTGTTGGTGGTTGCGAAAACCTTTAGCTCTCGTAGCAGTTTTTATTTAGACTGTGGTGCTTGCTTTTGTTAGTGCCTTGCCTCCTTCTTTACTGTACCCTGCATTTGTGAATAGAAATAAAATGGTTTAAAATTGTTAAGCTAGTTACAAACAAAAAGCAAACTATTTTAGACCAGTTTTTTCATGGATACAATGGATCCATGCAAACTCATGGATCCTTTCAAACAGTATGAGCAACCCAATGCACATTTTTGCCACAGTTATAGACGTCGAGAAGTCGAACAATATAACCCTTAATATAGCAACATGTAGTATTTTGCCTTCTTCAGTCCACCCCTGATGGTTTCATGTGTACCTATGGCAAAATGTGCATTCTCTAAAGTCATTGACTAAAAAGAAACACCAAACATGAAGTAGTTGGATAGGGAAAAAAATATCGTGCCTGGGTTTCACTCAGCAGGAAGATTGCATAAGATCCATAATTGATTTTGGTATCTGTGTGTCTATTCAATGTTCTTCTCTATTAACAACACCAGAGAACTAATTGCCCTATGCACAGCTGGCATGGAAATTACTCTAAACCCATCAGTCCAGCTTCAAGCCTCCGGTGCTATATCAGTGCTGCAACATTCTGCAGTAAGTAGATTACCAACTTTGAGCAGAGGACCAGATTTTCAAAAACCTTTATTCGCCGTGGAAGAAAGCCTTTAATAAATGTTCCTGTCAGCTTGTACACAATTATAAACATTATCGTGTCGCTGCAACACAGATGTAAGGGATAAGTCTATCGAACCAAGGTTTGGAAGGATTACAGTAGCTAAACTGGTGCATGGTTTACAAGATACCTTACATGATTTATAGTCACAGGGGGGAATAAGTGGAAAAGAGCCAAAGTGGTAGAGGTTAGTGTGGTTAGCAATATAAGCATGCCTGGGGTTAGCATAGGGATATACTGGATTTAAGACTATACCAAGGGTGAAATAAAGTTTAGAATTAAGAGATAGAAAGCACCACATGCAACACTAATGGCTCTTCCCTATCATCCATTGCTGTGTGTCCTTAATGTTACATGATATCAAATAGCACGCATCGTGCAAGTCTCATTAGTAATTCTAAGAAAGAACAATCCAATATAATACACATTTCAGGCTAATTGTAACCTGAAAAGGTAATATTTCTAAAGAATGGATCGGGGGGGGCAGGGGGAGTTCATCATTCAGCAGGTATATTTACAACTCACAAGCCTGCTCATACTAATCAAGCTTCCAGGGCAACAGACAGTATGTGCTTTCTTGAGCAGAAAGAGGGAATATTAAAAGAATTATTCATCTACACAAGCACAAAAATAGGTAGTGGCTTAAAATGAACAATGCGCACTGTTTACATCAGTGCCAGATGGTTCTTATCTGCTGTTTATTTCTATGTTTTTACATATTATATTATCCTGTGATTGCCAAATTCACATTTTTAACTTTTTAGTTTTAATGGTTTTTTAAGGGATATTAACATGGCCTAGTGTCCTTAATACACTATTCACTAAGGCTTCTGTGTGGAAAGAGGTTTAGTGGCTTCAAAAGTCACCAGCCCCAAAAATAAGGCAGGAGAGCAGAAAAAAAACCAATGTAGAGCTGAACAATAGGATAAGATAGAATGTGGATGCACTGTATTATTATTATTAGTATCTTTTATTTATATAGTGCCAACAGTTTACGCAGCGCTTAATACAATACATAAATTCAAGGGATATGACAAGACAAGAATTGACAGACTAAGACAAACCGATCCATTCGGTGGAGAGAGCCCAGCTCCCAAGCTTACAATCTTTCTTATTAATATAAATTTACAAGTATTAAAAAAGGCATTGTAACCTGGCACTTCCCCTATTGGGGGGGGGCTTTTGGTAAAACATCCTCAGTTCTAAATGTTTATCTTATGCATACAAAATGGACAATAATGATAGGTCTTATGCAAGTGTATGCTTTGTCTACATACCCCTCAAAATATATATCTCTAAGGAATTACACAAAGATTTCCTTTCATGTCTGTCAAACATCACAATGTTGGCCTGAATCACTCTGGTTCTTTCGTTACAAAATCAATTTTAATCTCTCCGCAGAGGTCCCTTTGATTTTTTTTTTTTTCTATTAAGTGTTGAAGCATAGACAGAGCCTAATGTTACCCTACGATAAGAACTACTGATTTCAAGACCTTTGTATATTATGTACATTAATACCTAGGTGCATCACTTCTGAGCTTCTTGATGGGATGGCTGCCAGCTAGATCCCCACACACATACAGCATAAAGCAACTTGTTTCCTAATCAACAGCATATCACAAGGCATGTCTCAATTTGTAATAACTATTCCCTTTCCAGTTGAATAATTTTTTATTTTAATAATTGGCAACATAGAAATGCAACTCATGTTTACAGAGAACTGTCCTGTTTTAATGTATTATTTTCCACAAGACAAGTAGACACAAAATACAAATGGCCCGCAAACATAGAAAGATATACTGTAAGCAACTAAGACACCTTTCTCTTCTTTGAAGTTTTCCTGCTAGTATACACAAGGATTGGTCCATTGTTGCTCAGCATCATGATACCTGATGCAATGATTTTGTACAGATTATGTACCTGATTACCATTGGTGACTACTATGCTCTGTATTTTGTCTTCATTTCCCTACAGAGATGAAACTTCACAGGCTAAGCAAAGATTTGCATTTGACATCATTTGACTCTTAGTATGCATAATTAGTTAGGAATTGGACACAGGGCATCTGTCTAGGATGGGCTTCCATCAGGAATTTTGGGGCCCAGCACATACATATGTGCCTGGGCCCCCATCAGCATTGTGACCACTTCTCTTTCCCACTCCCCTATTTCCATGTAACTCAGTGTGCTTTCCTCTCCTCCCAGTGTCTATACCCCTGTGCTTTCCTTTCCCACCAGTATCTCTACATCCCTGCCTCCCCCCAAGTTTCCATACCTATCACGGCTCTGCGCATAAACACATGTTACAAGCAAGAAAGCTATGGACACTAAAGCTCTGTGAAGGGCCGGGCCCCTTACAGTCATATTGGCAGCACATTCCTGATTGCGGCCCTGTCTGGATTTACAATCGCTTTATTTGCTTGCAATTCAATGGAGCCCAGCTTTCTAATCACTATGGGATTGGTAAAATATTTTAAAACAAATTTTTTTTAAAATAATTATGCAGTGATGTCACCATCAGGGGAACCATCCAGTTCCAGCAAAATGTAAAAGAAAGTCCAAAAATAATAAAATAAAAAAAGAAGTTATTATTATGAGCAAATGCTAAAATTAGTCCTATATCTTCCCAATCATCATGACATAGGAAGCGTTAAAATACTATTACTTCAAAAGAATAGTTTGATGGGGTAAATTGGAGTGGCCAGGTTCAAAGAAAGGGCATAAGTACAGACTGACCAAAATAGAGGGGGGAAAAAAGCGCACTTCCCAAATGTGGCCTTTTAGCCCCAAACAACCAGACAAACCCATGCATGGGGGTATCACTGTACTCAAGAGATGTTGCTAAACACATCTTGGGGTGTTGTGTGACAGTGACATATACCAGGAGTGGTAAATTCATACCTGAAGGCTGGCGGTAAAATGAGTACATGGAAGGGATTAAAATACCAGCATTTAAAATAACTTGGGGTGTCTAGTTTTCAAAAATATGTGGTTTGATGGGATAAATTGCATTTGCCAGCTTCATAGCACATGGGGCAGAATTACCAGATTTGGAAAAAATGGTTTTGAAATAGCAAAACGCTACTTGTAATTATTGCCCAGTAACTTGCAGAAAAAAGCAACAAAAAAAAAAACATTGGGTATTTCTAAACTCAGGACAAATAGTAGAATCTATTTAGCAGGTTTTTTTATTAGTTTTTTTTAGATAAAATATTTTTTTTGTTTTTTTTATAGAAAATTAGATATGATCAAAAAAGGATATATCTGAAGAAAGCCCTTCTTGTCCTGAAGAAAACAATATATAACTTGTGTGGGTACACTAAATGGGAGAGGAAGAATTACAGCTGAACACGAGCGCTGCAAAAATGTTAAAACAGCCATGGTCACAAAGGGTACAAAAAATAAAAAATGTCCTGGTCCTTAAGGGGTTAATGCAGTGTTTATCTGTTCCATGTTATATCGAATAAGCTTAATTGAGTCTAAAGATGAAACATCACATTGTGTGATGTGGAAAGCCAGCGATGTGTTTGTTGGATGATCAAACAAAAGACGAGTTTGCAAACTGCCTGCGTTCTCTGAGACAAAATTCCCAATTTCACTTAATGGATTAGCTGTGATTTAGAGAAACATTGGAAAATCATTCAGCCATCGGTGATTCAACATTTTCTTATACCAGCAATATCTAAGTAGGCATGCAATTTCATTGTTGTAACAAGGATGCCTCAGAAAATTATATTGGGTGAAGATATGTCAAAAAGCAGGTTTTTCTGATTCATCTCCTTTGTCTTTCAGACTAGATCAGAATAAATATTCTATAAGCCACTTAAATCGCCATTTCTGAAGGCTTTCAGGTTTTCTAAAGACTTCTTATGTATTACATTCATGGATTGCCCGTGATAGGTTAAAAGGTTGCAGTTAGGGGCTCTACATTGGTATGTTGAATTAAAATGGAAATAAGGGTTACTTTAGTTAACAGTGCTTCGTTATAAAAAACTGCTGAAAAACACAAATATATGGGTATAAATAGACCTTTATAAGTGTTCTCCACTGAACCTGGACATGTAATGTATCTGGAGGTTTCAATATTTTTAGCACAATAAATTAATTGCAACTTATTACCAGTGTTCCCTCTAAGCTGTGCACTTGTGCGTGCGAACATAGCTTTAAGAGGGAGCGCGCACGAACAAAAATTGTGCGCACAACCAGTATCGTACAGAACGGGGGGGGGCGGTCCGCTACTGGTTGTGTGCACGGCACCCCTCCAGTGACACACAGTAATGTCCACCGCTAGAGGTGCAGGCTAGGTTAGAGGGAGATCGAGGATCTCCCTCTAACCGTCTTTAAAAAAAATCAAGGGAGCGGGAGGTCTGTTAATGCAGACCTCTGATCCTGCTCCCTTGCGATGCGCGCGGCAACTGCCTGAGCATGATAGGAGTGAGATTGCTGTTAGCAATTATATTTTTTTGTTCAATTTTGGTGTGTTAACCACACCTTTATTAAAAGTAAGTAACACACCAAAATTGGACAGAAAAATTTGATAACAATATTAATATATATATATATATGATTGCTAACAGTACATGCTAGAACCTGGACATGATAGGAGTGTGATTGCTGTTTATCATATATATATATATATATATATATATATTGTTGTTGATTTTTTTTGTCTAATTTTGGTGTGTTACTTTTAATAAAAGTGGTTTTTTTTGTTTGTTTGTTTTTAAAGGTGTGGGGGGGGTCATTTTTGGTTTCAGTCAAGTGAATGCTAAATTTTTAGGTCCAGAATTTTCATTTCGGTGCATATAGATAGATAGATAGATAGATAGATAGATACTAGGCCAGACACTAAAGTGGTAGGCCTACACCACATCAATGTTTGGCTTAGTATATAGTGATTGGGGTTATGCTGCATTATTGTCAATGTCTGGCTCAATGTATAGTGATAGGTGTTGTGTTGTACCATGGTCAATGCGTGCCTCAATGTATAGTGATAGATGTTCTGCGGTGCCACTGACAGTGTTTGCCTCAGTATATAATGTTAGCAGTTATGCTGCACCACCGTCAATGTTTGCCTTAGTATATAATGATAGTAGTTATGCTGTACCACGGTCAATGTTTGCCTCAGTATATAATGATAGCAGTTATGCTGTAACACGGTCAATGTCTGCTTCAGTATATAGTGATAGGTGTTATGTTGTACCACCGTCATGACTGCCTTAGTAAATAATGATAACAGTTATGCTGTACCCCTGTCAATGTTTGCCTAACGATAGAAGCTATGCAGTTTTTAAAGTGTCCCACATACAGGATCCGCCCCAGGTGCCAAATACTCTAGGTACGCTCCTGCGCACAACAGTTTTTCCCAATTTTTTGTATCATTTATGCGGCCTGGAGCCTCTGCTCTTGATTTGCTCATGATTTACTTATGCAGTGAGAATTTCACCTTTAAAAAAACATTACAATAAGTAATACTGTTGTGTAACTAATACTACATTATCACACTATAATATAGTGTTATTAACCATGAGCGAGCTGTACCAAAAATATAGAATAACAATTTAAATTTAACATTTGCAGAAGCATATTGTGCGCACAAAATTTTGGCTCTGGGAAAATTTTTGCACAAGAGAAATTTTCTGCGCACACTACCTAAGAAAAATTAGAGGGAACATTGCTTACTACATATACATTATAAAAGGCCAAATCTGACAAGCTGCTCCTCCAGGAAGGTGGCCCTGCCTAATGCATTGTTTAGTCAGTGTGGCAACCTATTTGACTGTATTATACGGGTCCCAGGGAGACCCAATACAATTGACTTTTTCATATAATCCAAACGTCCACATTGGAGTCCCTAGTTAATGTGACTAATTTTGCATATATACATAAGTGGTAATCAAGATGTCATCAACACAATGAATGTGACCAGAACACACTGTTAGTACTGAAACCACCGCAATAGGAGGAGGAGATGAAAAGATGGTATCAGCGGGAATAACATCTAATAAAAGAGTTCATAGCATATGTCTGTGAAGTCTGAGTATCTACTTCAGAAAAAAAAAAACAGGCAGCCTAGATGGACCGAATGGTTCTTATCTGCGGTCACGTTTCTGTGTAAGCTGTGATCCAACTGTAGCGTGGACACATCTACAGAAACAACTGGTAGCACACAGAGACAGGGCATACAAAGAAGAAAACAACTCGGACACTATTCTAGATGTAAGGGTTAAAATGATTCATGCAACCATAATACAGGATTCTATGTTTTAATTATGCACTAAAAAGATTTGGTAAAATACTAAGTGGTGATGAAAATTATAACTTTGAAGATTTACTGTTTTTAACATCCCCTTTCTAAAAAATGACATTGGCATAAATTGTTAGATTCAAGTCATGTTTAGAAACTGCATAAAGCGGTTTCTCTGAATCCTTGTTTACGTTAAGAATTCAGGAAGATATTTTTTTCTTACCATACAATACTTCTCATGAGATTCATTAGCACCAGAAAATGAATGATTAATATAAGCTTGTTTTGTTTGTACTTTTCCCCTGGGCTTGTAAGAAGCCAACAGTGGATACACTCTGAAGGTGTTTTAATTCTACTGGGTCCACTTTGGTGGGTGATCATGCAGAGTTACACCACCTTCGGTGTTTATCTGTAGCTGGTGAGTGGGCAAATCTGAGAGCTAAAAATAAAAAATACCTTGCTTTACATATTCATACATGTTACTTGCACTTTCAGCACTCAAAAGCAATTGTCTTGTGAAACACGTTCATTCTACATGACTTTGGAGTTAAAGGCAGTCGCCCCAACCATGAGGTCATATTTACTAAACCCTTGAGCAGTGCCCTCGGTTGCAGAGATTAATAGATAAATAGTTTCATTGGAACAAGTGCCTTTTTATGTCCCCATGCCTTGTTTTGTGTTGATATGTCTGTTTATAAGGATTTCTTATTGAAATGAAGGAATGGGTCTTTTATGTACTATTTATAAATTTAAAAGAAAACTACCTATAGTTTGTGAATGCAACTTTAACCTTGCCATACACTCCCATGATATTATATTAACAAAAATGAAGTGATGGTTAAAATATTTCTCAACGGATGCCAGTTTAACCTTGCAATACACCCCCATGGCATTTTATTAATAAAAATAGAATGGATGTAGAATTAAAAAATCTCAGTGCACATGCTTCTCTGCATGGCTATCACAGTAAGGTGTATTCACTAAAGGGGGAGTTGGTAGGAGAGTTTGCCAGAGAATTCTGGTTTTAACTCCCTCATTTTACTGTTTGGAATGAAGGACCCAAACTGGCAGGTTTCTCCCTCAAGAAGGCCTGAGCTTGCCCTGTATAGCTTATAAATCAATTTGTAATAAGACTGAAGAAATATTACAGATATAATTATGCATTATACAGGGCCAACCAAGTCCTCACTGTCGCAGAAACTCACAGGGGTTTGTACCTTCCTAATGTATAGTGAAGTCAATGAGCTCTGTCAAGTCTCCCTTTCGAGATTAGAACCCAATTTGTCTTTTAGTTTTTTCTTCTAAATTTCATCAGGGCCGGCCCAAGATATAGTTCCACCTGGGGCGAAGTTTGAAATGATGCCCCCCCTTGCCGACGCCATGCTCATTATCTACCTTTCGTCTCCCTACCATCTCATTATCTACCCTATCCCCCCCCCCTTTGTACTTCACTTACCTTTCAGCAGTCCTGCGGCGAGTCCTGCTCTGCCATGGTGCGAGCTGCTTCAATGCTGAGCGCCGGGAATTACGTCATCTTCCGGCGCTCAGCATTACAAGCCGTCAGCAAGACCGAGCTAGAGGGCTCGCAGAGGAGAGAGGGGGTGCGTACTGACAGCTTGATAAGCGAAAACCACTCGGCGCCCCTCTCTCTCGTCCGCTTCAAAAAAAAAAAAAAAAAAAAGGTGCTTGGGGCGGCAAAGTGCTGCCTCTTCAAAAGTGCCACCTGGGGCAATTGCCCCACTCTGCTCCATGGCAGGGCCGGCCCTGAATTTCATGCGTATTATTTCGATTAAGTATACTTCTATCATATATCTCCAGCCAGTTAGCATGGTATAAAATGTGTTTATGAGTAAAGAGAGCCTATGTATGTAGAAACCCAAGGCTGCAATTTCAAATGCTACTGCAGGCTTTGGAAATATTAGTCGTTTGATGATCTTGGGATCTTTATGGTAGATCTAAAGATGTTAAAAGCTTAAGAAACGGTTATGTGAATAGTAGCCTCAAATATCAGAGAGTGAAAAAAAGGGAATTTGTAGGGTAACAATCAATGTTTCCATTTGGCATTTTGATGACAGGCTTTTAACACTTACATTTCAGGCTGTAGACCTTGAAATTTATGAATCCTTTGTGGGTTAGAATATAAAAATGTACTTTTCTATAGGTAACAAAGGATGCGGTGTGTGGATTATGTCATCAAGTCTCCCACATATCACTGGCAACCAGATTGGGCACAACAGCATCTACGGTGTGGCGGTTTTCTGCCGCAAAGATGATGCAAGTGACTATCTTGCCAACCAGGCAGGGAATGAAAACTTCAATGATGAAGGAGAAGCAGCTAACTGGGAAAATGATCTGGAAATTGAAGATGATCGCTTTTCCTCAAGAAGGCCAATAAATGTTGCACTTATTGAATCCAATAGCATTAACCACAATGGAGGTAAGAATACACTGTTTTCTTTTGAATGAATTGTGCAACATGTTCTTTTTTGGAGTAGTGGGCTGATGCTGGTGGGGGCCCAGTGAATCCATGAATGTGAGGACATTTGGAAACGCACCAACTCCTTCCTTTAGTGAAGTCATTGGTGCAGCTGAGAAGAAGGCCCCTGAGGTTCATAGAGAAATATAGATCTCTGGTGCCCCCTGCAGGAAAAGGTATTGCAGCGGATGCCAAACTGTATGCTGTTATACTCCCTGCAGTCAGTCACTGTTTTTCTTTCTTTCTTATAGGTAAGTAGAATGTAAAATAGAGACTGTAGAAGGTAAAATATATAATGTCATCAATACTCTTTCATAAGGAAGCTACGTTGTCACACTTATCATAGAAACTATTCTATTAGTATGATTTAAGTCAAGTTCATATCTAGCTCAATGTAAGTAAAGTGTGTAAATTCCTCGTATATATATATATAAATATTTTCTTGGATCAAAACTCATACCTGGAAAAAAATCATAACTGAACAGTGCATATAATAGTATATATTTATATATAATATTTTGTTTTATAATGCTGTTATAACCTTTACCTTTGGTTGAGGCAGCAAGTTAAAATGCAATATAACATCTAGGTGTCAGCGATGTGACATCAAGAGGTTATAAGTGTTATTTCCTCATGTTTTCTTTATGCACATTAGTTCTGCTGATGTAAGTAGGATCACAAACCCTGGATTTTGTATATTTCTAGCAATGCCTGATCGAAAATTAACTAAATCAATTCTCTATTTTTTTATTTTTTTTTTCATGTGTCCATAGAATGTGATGCCAAAAAAAGATTGACTTAATACATTTTGCCTTTTATAATACCCTATCTGCTGCTGGAGAAAAAGGATATTGAGTTTGTGCTCTTGTTCTTTTAGAGGAAATTAAACAGCAGAACCAGACAACAGATACATGTTATTGGATGTCTCAGGACAAGATCACACTTTAGAGGTGTATGTGGCATCAATGTACCTAATTTATGTATGAGAAAATACAACCCCAGGGAAGAAATTTCACTTGATTTCCATTAATGAGACTCTCAATTCTGATTTTTTTCATAAAGCACTTTATAATTGCAAACAGAATATAAACAAAAGTATTGTTTTTCCCATGTTCTACCTATAGATTTTACAGAATGCAAGCCTACTTCCCTCGGTATCTCACTTTTTATGTCTGGGGTCTGTTCACTCAGAAGTTAAGAGCTCACTTAAGTGACATGCCACTACTTGCAAGGCCCATTTTTGAGTCCATGCAACTTTTTCAATTGCAATCAAGTTTAACGCATGTTGACTTAGAACTCACATGTCCTTGACTGCAAAATGACTCCAAAACTGTTATATTTTTAATGTGCATTGGAGTCAATTTTCCATGTGTTTTACTGAACGTGAATATGAGCTTCTATTATATCGTTATTTAATATAAACTCCTACCCCAGTTGGATCTACTGAAACGTAAGAATTGTAAGCAGGAAAGATACTTCACACAAATGCTTAGTAGATATCATAGGAGTTGAGCTCCCCTTGAAATCATTGGGGAGAAGAGGAAACCAACAATACTGAGCACGTGCAAGAAGAGTACTTATGCATGCTTTGTGTTTTAATCAGAGAGAGCTAGCAAGGCGTTAAGAGACAGAAATCACATTTTATAACTAGAATAACTAAAGGATGTCTGTGCTGATTAGGATGCAGTAAAATACAATGCAAAATTGGCTTCAGTATTCATTTGACATGAAAGTATGGGTGGGGTGGACCTTTAAACACCACCAAGCCTGTTCACTCAGCCTGGCATTTTCTTTATTACAATGGGTGGATAGTGTCTTTTTTCTCTTTTAGTGCAGATTTTATTCTATACCATCTTATTTAACAAGCTGTCTTCAGTGTGAATAGGGTATTGTTTTTTCTATTACATGTATTCACAATTGTAATTTCTCACTGACTTTGTACTGTTATTGCTAGTCTGTTCTTCGCCCACACCAACTTTCATCCAATTCTAAAAGTAATAAACAGGGATAAACAGGGGCATACGAATGCTCTTTAACAAGTGGAAAACACTGCTTCTGAGCACCAAGTCTCTCTGGATGCCCTTTATAAAGAGGAAGACAAACACTATGTCATTTGAAATGCACTAGAAGCATTATATAACAGACATTATAATCCCAGTATACCCACTGTTTATCTGTTAACAGGCAGCCATTATTTTGTGTATAGTAGGACTGGTATCAGAGAGCTCTGGTTAATACTAAGTCTCTGCATGAAGGAGCATAGTCTGGTTTGTTAGCGCTTTTTTTTTATACCCTATATAAGAAAAAATAAATATATGCAATATATTGTTATACCATTAATATCTGTACAGTGAGTCCATGGTCGAGAATCAGAGAAAGAGAAATCTCTGCTGAGAGGATTCTCTACTTCACACTGGTCTGCCATGGACTGACTGTCTCTTCCAGTCCTCCAGGCTAACAGTATGCTTTCCTTAGTAATGTAAGAATCCAACAGAATTTGTATATATTTTTTTTTTCTTGGTTAGTGTATAATTCTAAAATTGTTGCCACATTATCTTAATTCTTTTTATCAACTCTATTAATTATGTCAACAAGCTGCTGGACTATACATCAAGAGCAATGAAGCACTTAACATCATAGCCAATGCTATACATGCCAACCAAGATAGCGGAGTGGCAGTGTTTCAGAGTACCCAGCTGGCACGAATCGGAAACAATAGCATCTCATGCAACAGACTGAGTGGTGTCCATGTGGAAACCGGATGCAGGGTGGAGCTACGGGGGAATGGCATATATGATAACAAAAGCCATGGCATCGTTTCTAAGGGTGACGGGACCATCATAGAAAATGACATTATAGGAAACCGTGGCTGCGGGCTTCAGCTCATACAGACGGCTGACATGAAGGTATTAGTGCTGCATGTTATAAGAAAAGCACATATATCCTAAGTTTAACGTTGAACATTTGTACTTTACTTACAGTAAGCCATGCTCAAAGCTACTGGGCCTAGTCCCAAAGCTGGTCTTATAACCTTACCAACCAATGGAACAGTACACTAAGTAGGACCACTTTGGAACTTTGCCCCAGAAATGTTCCTTATAGATAACAACCACCATCTTAGTGTATATGACTGATTCAGCGTGCACTACACATTTTTTGCTGTCAGTTCGCAGACCACAGATGTGTATATTTGGAGCCTATAAAAACAATTATGTTTTATAATAAGAGCTATTGATTTCTAAGGCTTGATGAAGCCATATGCAGACATAGTGATTCCATGTTGACAGTCATGTAATTGGTATGTATTTTAGAACACCAGGCTTTAGCTTGACTTAAATGTTTTTACAGCAAGAATAGTTTATATGTTTTTAGTAAAAAGGAAAAAAATGAAGCATTCTTCAGTATGCCTCTTGCATATTGTCGATAGAGCTCCTATTCTAATCAATGGGAACAAAGCTCTATATGAAATATATAAGATGAGCAGGAGACAATCAAATGCATGCCATGTGAATGACATTTTGATAGCATACTTGTGATTGGCTGATACCTAAATGGTAGTGTTATCAAGCATGTGCAAATTAATGCTGGAGGCAGCCGGTGAGGATGTAAGTGTAACAGAAGCCTAATTTTCGAATTCATTAAATAAAGAATGCATGCTATAATTTGCATGCAGTAAAATACATTGTAGCCCATTAACAATGGATCACAACAAGCAATAAAAAAAAAAAATGCAATTTAGGGGTATAGGCTGTTACTATAGGTTCTATAGTAGCCAAGTGCCAGTAAAAAAAAAAAATCTGACAAAATTGACATCATGGGCAAAAAAATTAACTACACCTGCTAAGGTATTTGAAGAAATCGAAATCCTAAAAAGTAACTTTGGGGGAAGCATCTGCCCTTAAATATTATAATGCATTATTGTTGCTTTTCTTCAGAAACCAAAAGCTTTAGGCTCACTGAACCAGTGTTAATTTCTAAATGTCTTCTAGGTTACCAGAAACAGGATTCAGTCAGTAAATGATTATGGCATTGCACTTCTTGACCAAGCCAAAGGACTTGTACAGGAAAATATTGTTTTTCAAGGAAAATTGGGAAAAAACATCTTGCAACAAGTTTCCAGCAATGAAGACTGTATTGTACAGAATAACAAGCTACTGACCTTTAAGAGAAAGTAAGACTGTATAATTTAAATATGGGGTGGCACATAAAAAACACATACATCTGTGAGCTTGCAGCCACACCGTATGGCAGGTTCAAAAAGTTCCTAGGCTTATGAGGGCCCCTCTTGTAAGCTTACATTCTGAAGGAAGAATACTGGTAGTTCAAACAAAAGGAGGGGGATGATTATATTTAAATATTTAAACAATTCCCTGCAGTACAAGGGAGGGATTAGACCAACACCTATTTAGCTACAGTCATGTGAAAACAAAAATATGTCCTCTTTAATTCTATGGTTTTAGATATCAGGGCATAATGACAGTAATCTCTTACTTAGAGGTAAACGCAACCTCAAATGAACAACAACACAACATATTACATTGTGTCATGATTTATTCAACAAAAATAAAGCCAAAATGGAGAAGCATTGTGTGAAAAACTAAATGCTAGATGCTAAGTAGCAAATGTGATGCTAATCAAATGTCCTTGATTAATTGATCATGAGCAAGTGTTTATAAAGTGAACCTTTTTTTTGGCAGATCTGATGTAACTTGGAAATTAGAAAATCCTCCTGCCAGGCCATACATTGAAGGATGTACAAGAGGGGTATCCAGCACCCAAAGCAGCCAAAGGGTGGCAACAGTGACAACCAGAATTGCAGCAAGAGTGGAAGGACGCTGTCACAACAATGGCAGTATCTTTTGTACAATTCTGTGATGATGTACGCCCAATCATTTACATGAACTAATGTTTGTTTTGGGATTCTGATGTATGAACACTTTAACAGACCTTATTGGAAAAAAAAATATAACTAAGACATTGTAAACTATAAGCCTCACAAATTCTAACGATCGACTGAATATTGGAGTATTTAGTACAGCAAAACATTAAAGCTAACATGCAATTTGTTCCTCTGTGATGGTATATTCTGGAACCCTTTTAATTGTATAAGTGAAATTTAAATTCTAAGATATTATGTAAAAGAATGCAACATATCAAATAATCTCTTGTGCAATAGAATAGACCTTTTTCTTTGGACCTATTTAAACTTACATTTCCCTTAGTGCAGAGAATTACATCACATGTCGTTTCCAGTATCTTAAGTTCTATTAAGGTTTGGGGACCAGGGCATTTATATTTTTGTAACGGTTATAAGTTGCACCTGCAACCTGTAGCTTTCCTATCAACTGCTCGCAAAAATATATTTCTTTCCCCAGGTAACTAGAGTTAATAAATAATAGTTCCTTTTTTTTCAAAATTGTATATTACACTTGAAGTATAACATTGCATAGCCTATATTGGTGTTAATGCCGGTATTTTATTTTTGTATCTCTCATGTGGTACATAGTTGGAATTAAAATTAATACTACTAAAATAGACTGTCCCAAACATGACATGTCGGAATGGAACTTGTAGGTGTTTTGCTTGTGTCACATGACAACAGGCTTGAATTCAGCATTCCCAGGGAAAATATTACCGTAATCTGGCCAAATTTGCCAAGGATAAAGAATTATAGCAGTAAGGTGATGCTTTTAATGCAGCATTTAGTTATTATAGTGTTATACAGACAGCCCGCATACTCTGCATACATTTATTCACGGGCAATGCCTCTCGTTTAGACTAAATCTAAAGTAACATCATGGCTGCTAGGTTTTATACTGCCTTTTCATTAGTATGGTTTTGCGGCACTAAATGTGATTTTGCCATATGTTCTCACGCTATAGTATCATGGACATACTTTATAAAATATATACCTCTACCAAGGTTATTGATGTATATAGCATCATATAATGGGTAAACAGGACATAACAAGAGGTTTGTAGGCCCCTGATCCAACCAATCTACAATCTATCTGTATTTTAGAACGCTGTACACATTAGATGCTTTAGACTGTATATTTTTCAGCATTTTCTTTACATTGTTAGTAAAGCTGATTCACCATTTTTACGCATGGTCAGTTCTATAAGAAACCTGCATATGTAGCCTAGAATGTAACCTCATTGATATAATTTGTTACTATGGAAAAGTTATACTCCTCTTAAATGATTTCACGTTACATCACTTTTTTTTTTGGAAGCTTCCAAGGTGTTGCCTGTACTCAGCACCATATGTGGAATATCACCTTTAGGGATAAAACATTTTGAATAGATGTCTCTCTGAATAGGGACACCATATTGCATGTATTGTTGTTTTAGAGGACTCTTTATCGAGTAGAGTGTCTCTTTATAGGACTCCTGTTATGTAATCATAGTCTTCAAGCCTCTCAAATCATCCTGCCTTTACACAGACATTTCGCTTTGTATTTATCAATATAACTTCCTTACACAATACCTTTCGTCCATGGTCTATCCGTTTCTGTCTTATCACAAAGCATAAGATACAGGAGAATATTAACCTGAAAGAAAACCGAGGCATTTATGTTTCAATTGTATACATTAGGTCGATAAACTCACAAGCTGCGTTTGCTTGTCAAGTAGCGTATGATGAAGTTTAATATACAGAACCAACCTACAAATGTATATATTAACTATATCAAACACCTGTGGTTTTTTTTGTTTGTAAATAGGTTTGTGAAGAAGTGTATATAATAAAAATACTATATTTTATAATTGCACTGGACTTTTTTCTGCCTTTAAGAAGCGGTTTACATGTTACCATATTTCTATGTAAGACTACATTTTGGTTCAAAATATTACAGAAATTATATTCAAGGTTGCCTTTCATTTAGACCTCTTCTGTTGCCCCATGAGTGTGGTGGACAATTACCTTAAGATGACATGAAAAACCCCATGCCTGGGCAACAGAATCCTGGTAGCCGTTTGCATAAGATCCTGGACCAGCTTACACGTAACAAATTGTTAAGCAAAAAGAGAAGTTCAATACTGCATGAAAAATTAGATGTCTAAACTGCTGTCATTCACAACCACACAATCATTGTGTTGTTGAAGGATTTAAACTTTATTATTGGTATACTCGTTCATACAATTAAAATAAAATATTTAACATGCAGAGATAATAAAAGTGTTTTTCTTCTTTACTTGTGGCAGCAGAAGATTCTGCAATAGAAACAAAAGACTTAATTTTAATGGTTATAATGGCACAACAGAGGTCAACCTGAAGTCCATCTTTGTGCAGGAGATTATGCGCAGAAAATCTTTTTTTTTTATATATGTATATATCAAATAGGCATACCTGGGAACTCTCTGTGTTTGACCCGGAGATCTCCAGGTGAAGTACCTACCGGTTCCTCCGGGTCTCGGGAGCGGAGTCTTGACGCACCCCGCTCCCTGCCCATTTGCCCTCTAAATGGGCGTGTTTCAGTCTAATTTCTCCTACCTTATTTACATATTTACCTTCAGTATTAGCCAACAGACTCTATTGCCCTCTTTCCTTTCCTTTATTCTTGTACTTTTACTAATGCTCTATTTTCAGTCCTTAAACTTGGCTAACTTCTGCCTATCTTCTTCCTCTGCTTCCTCTACCACCACTGCTACCTCCGCTATCTTGACTTCCTCTTCTCTGATGCAATGCAAAGAAAAAAAGTTGCTTTACAAAGAGTTTTAATTAGCATGCTTGTGAACTAATAAAATCCCTCCTTGTTTTCGTGGTTAAAGAATAAGATTTACTCTCCAAATGCTCGCCTCTGTATCTGTTCTTCCATTTCAATCTCTAAAAATGACAGAGAATGAAGACACATTTATACGTTTTTCATTCCAATCAATCTGTTCTCCTGATATTTGTTACTCTTTTATTAGATACACAAAAGAGTTACGACAAATAAGTCTGTTCCACTACAAAATCTTTTCTTTGATAATATATAGTGTTCAGTCTGTTTGTTCTTAGCTTTTGATAAAAAGTCTTCTTAATGAGAGGTAATGTGTGGTATGATGTGTTTAAGAAATGTTTCTTTTTAGTGACTTTGGTTCTTTAGTTAATTTCCTGGTTTCCAGGTTGCTCAGAGTGCATCAGATTGCACTGGGATCAAGCTGAATGGCAGCCAAAATCTGGTGACCTATTATAAAACAGCCCTGGTTATAATTATATATTATGTGTTCATTTTCTAACACTTATTAGTAACAACTAAATTCCTGCTGACACCTGGGTAGTTATCACCCCAATTCTATTTCAAGGACAGCTGGATTGTTATGTGGAGGCTGGCCCAGTCTAGAACAAGATAAGCCAGTTTTGTTGCTCCTGTAGGAACAATCAGATGTTCCCATCATTCTTTTGCTGTGTGTAAAGTAGGGTCTCCTCAACAGCACTGCTCCTTTCACTTTGCAGGGAGAGGGAGGTCTTTTAATACATAATAACATAACAAACAGACAAAAAAGGAGAAGAGGGCTCTGCTCTTGCAAGCTTGCAATCTAATTGTTGGTGGTACAGCATAACTCTTATAACTATATACTGAGCCAGACACTGATGGTGGTACAGCATAACGCCTATAACTATATACTGAGCGAGACATTAACAGTCCTACTATTATAATGTGGTCCATACCTTTATTCCCATTTTTAACTTCTTATTTCTCAGGATTTAGCAGAGCTTATCATACAGGTACCAAATAAATAATTTTATAAAAATGGTAAGGTCCCTCTATTCGTAATGAATAATTGAGGGTATAATAAAATAAAGGGACTTGAGAATTGTTAACCAAACTCTGTTTATTGAGTATATATATATAATACAAACAATAATTTGAATCCAAAAGTGTTCGTAAGTAAAATGCTTGCCAATTGTCGGGGTCCATCCAGGCTGCAGAGCTGCATATCTCTGTTTTTCCCTGCCTTGCCTCAGTTCCCATGTTTTGCTGTGGTCCTGGAGTTCCGTATGCTGTCCTGAACCTCTGATTCCTTGAATCCAGTCTGCTCTTTGCTTCAGCTCCTGTTTCCTTTATAAGGTGTGTCCCACCCGTTTGTTCTGTTTGTCTCAGTCTGTAGTCTAAAGGTTTGTCCTTATTTTCCAACCTTCCCCCCCGCAGGGCCGGCCCAAGGCAAAATGCCACCTGGGGTGAATTTTAAAATGCCGCCCCACCCCCCTTAACTACCCATTCTCTCCCTCCATCCCTGCCGCCCCCCCTTGTACTTACCTTTCAGCAGTCCTGTGGCGAGTCTACCTGTTCGGCCTCGGTGCCGGCACCGAGACCAAACAGGGAGACTCGCCGCAGAGGAGAGAGAGAGGGGCGCCGAGCGGGTACTGACAGCTTGGTAAGCGAAAACCACTCGGCGCCCCTTTCTCTCTCTTTCACTTTAAAAAAAAAAAAGGGGCTTGGGGCGGCAAAAGTTGTCGGGACGGCCCTGCCCCCCCCGTTATGCACATCTGCCCCCAGGCTTGCCACTGGATGATGTAGAGGCCTTGCTTCTCCCTGAACTGAAGAAGGTGAGCTGTATGGAATAAGATTTTTGAGGGATCTGTCCTTGCTTGCTACGTTTCTGTTGATACTCTGCTTAGCTTCCATTCTCCCAGCCTGCAGCATTCTGACATGATTCTAGTGCTATGTCTCATGCCTGCTCCAGGGTGCCTGCAGGATATCTCCAAGTTTAGTTCGGATTTCCACATCCAGCCAAGTTTAGTTCTGCTCTGTTCTGGACTACATCTGCTGCTATGTCAGGGCGCTGGTATGTGGCTGCACAACCCTAGGTGCTCAACACCCGGGTGAGTGTGGTCGCCTTGCACCAGGCCCTGTCCAACTCCACTCCTGCGCAATACCTCCTGAACTCCATCTTTGGGCGTGCTGGGTCATTACAGTTGTCTGTATGGACCCAGTTTCCTGACACCGATAGAGATAATAATTTGCAAAATACCCGTGGGATACAGTCTCTCAGTAAGCGCCGTACTCCGCCCCCCCAAACTTGGATCTTACTATCTTATATACTTTTGTCTTAGCCAAAAGTTGGCATTGTCCCATGGGATGACCTTGACTATGTCACTCAAAGTTGTTTACCACGAACGGACACCTGCAAACCTTGAACATGTCAAGGCCATTACATAAATCAATACTAAAGGAAGGGGTACGCTAGGGGTGATACACAAGGGGGCATCTACTAGTTCCATAATAAAATAAACAACCAGGACTTCCGTTTAACTCACAATCTTCTTCTTCTTAGTAGAAAGGACCAAAGTCGCTACACCACTTAATCTGTAGCGAGTGGTACCTCGTCTACGGGTACATTCGGATCCCTCAAAAATCTTATTCCATACAGCTCACCTTCTTCAGTTCAAAGTGAAGCAAGGCCTCTGCGTCATCCAGTGGCAAGCCTGGGGGCAGATGTGCATAACGGGGGGGAAGGTTGGAAAATAAAGGGAAATAAAAACAAAATATTTTTCTCAATCATAGCTTTTATTTAAAAAAAAATAGTTTACATAGTTTACATGAATTAACATTTACTGGTAAAACTTTTTTCCTATAGGGCCATATTATATTCAGGCCTTTTCTTTTTTTCCTAAATTAATAATCGGATTCTGGGGGGTCATCTTATAATCAGGCAAATACGGCAATTTTGGGCTCTTCTTTACCAGTAAATCCACAAAGTATATATATAAAAAAAACAACACATTGAAACATCATTTTTCACCTAGTGTACTCCCAAAAAAAAAAAAATCGGTCCTCCCTCCTTAGCAAAAAACCAAAAGATTTTCATACATGTGGAAGGTGTAAGATGTGTGTCAACTTACCGAAAAAAAACCAGGAACAACATATGAAATAAAAAATGTATTAACTGCAATACCTGGGAACACTTAGGAAATATTAGAAATAAAAGTGTGAAGCACAGTGTACCAAGACAATGCAATTCATGTACAAAATTCTCCATGGAAACTTTTAATATTGTGGGGATAGATGTAGTGCCACCAAATTGGAGGGGGGCAATTATGTAGAGAATATCTCCAAAAATGAAACTGAACGGATTTTTAAACTTAGGACCTATCAAAAAGGAGGGCTCAACACCGATTTAAATATAATATCCTTTATTTAGACTATTACAGCATTTAATTTTAATTGTAACATTTAAATCGCAACATTATTTTTGGTGATTCAGTTCTAATATATGCCAATATATATCCATATGTGAGACACTATAAATACATTTATTATTACACATAATACTTTCTCTTGGCCTATGTTTCAATGTGAAGCAGGCATTGTCACATTTACCTTCATTGCACTATATCTCTCTTTCTCCCTAAGATATTTTAGATATTTCTTTTCCATTATATTCATTTAATTGATTTTCCATATAAACACACATAAAAAATGTAAATATACATACATTAGCCATATTCATTCTATTTATGTTTTTCTATACATTTAGATTTTCCCTATACGTATATGAAGATTGATATATATATATATATCATTATAAAATTCATAAATAATACATAATGTCTAGGGACACTCTTTGTATGAAAGCATTTCGGATATTTTATTGTACATTCGTTTTCTATTCTAAATTAACATATAAATTATCACTATACAATACATTGTATCCGACTGTGAGACTAAGATCCAGATCCCCCGCAGCGCTGCAGGGGACCTGGATCCTCCTGTCTTATGACCCCCATTTAACACCCCCACCCCCCAAACTTACCGGTGCTTCTGACTTCCTGGTGCGGGGAATTCTCTCTGACAGTCGGGGAAGGTCTGCACGATGGACGCAGACAACCCCCGCTGCTAACCGCACCTCCTTCTGGCTGCAGCGGAAGTTACCTACGCGAATCGCGTAGACGTCTACCTGCTGCCCAGACAACACACCGGGAGTCAGAAGCACTGGTAGCCATAAACCAGTGGTGTACTTTTTTTACAGCATGTACTTTTAAGAAAATATATTTTTTAGCAAAAAAACCACAATGTCCAAAAATAAAAAAATTAATATTTCGATGCCATTTCATCTGTAGAAATGCCTTATACCCCCTATATGCCACTCTACCCCACAGATATGCCTTACACCCCCTATATGCCACTCGGCCCCCAGATATGCTTATACCCTATATTTGCCACTCTGCCCCCCAGATTTGCATTTTACCCCTGTATGCCACTCTGCCTCCCTGATATGCCTTATACCCCCAATATTTGCCGTCAATGTTTAATGCTAAATCCATGTATCATGCTACGTCCATGTTCAATGCTATGTTCAAGTGTAATGCTATCTCTGTGCAGGGCCGGTCTTAGGTGTATGCGACCTGTGCGACGCACAGGGCGCCATGGCAACAGGGGCGCCTGGCCGGGACTTAAAACATTGGGGGGGTATTTTTTTTTACTTTATTTAACATCCTCCATGTTAAATAACGTTTTTTTTTAAGAGGATGTTAAATAAAGTTAAAACAAAAAAAACCCGGTGTTTTAATTTAAGTCCCGGGCAGGGGCGCCGAGTGGTCGCTCGTGAAGTTTTCAGCAACCGCTTGTCGCCCCTTAGTCTCCGAGACTCCGTCGCGGTGCCGACGTTTAATGCTGAGCGCGAGAATTATGCCGCACCGTGGCAGAGCGGGAAGACGGCTCCCATCGCAGGACTCCGGCAACAAGGTAACTAAGGATAGGGAGAGGGGGGTAGATAGTGAAAAGGGGCAGATGTGGTAGATAGTGAGAAGGGGCAGAGGGGGAGATTTTTTTCCTTTCTTTTTTTGGGGATGGGGGGCGCCAGAGGAGTAGTCCGCACAGGGCGCCAGAACACTTAAGGCCGGCTCTGTCTCTGTGTGTAGTGCTATGTCCGTGTGTAGTGCTATGTCCGTGTGTAGTGCTATGTCCGCGCAGGGCCGGCCTTAGGGTTGTGCGACCTGTGCGACCGCACAGGGCGCTATGGTAGCAGGGGCGCCTGTCTGGGACTTCCCGCTCTCACCGCAGGACTCCGGCAACAAGGTAAGTGGGGGAGGTAGTTTGAAGGGGCAGAGGGGGGGTAGTTTGAAGGGGCAGAGGGGGGGTAGTTTGAAGGGGCAGAGGGGGGGTGTAGTTTGAAGGGGCAGAGGGGGAGTGTAGTTTGAAGGGGCAGAGGGGGAGTGTAGTTTGAAGGGGCAGAGGGGGGTGTAGTTTGAAGGGGCAGAGGGGAGGGGTAGTTTGAGGGGGTAGTTTGAAGGGGCAGAGAGGGGGGGTAGTTTGAAGGGGCAGAGAGGGGGGTAGCCAGGGGGGGCACCAGAGGAGTAGTCCGCACAGGGCGCCACAACGCCTAAGGCCGGCTCTGAATGGAATCAAAACATTTACTACCGCAAACATTTTTTAGAAGAAAAAGTTCCATTTTATTCAGTGGAACAAAACAGTGATCACATTATTCTTCACGATATTCTTGTAAGAAACTTTTATTTCTTTATTAATTCACGTAAACTATTTTTTCATATTTAATAAAAGCTGTGATTGAGAAAAATATTTTTTTGTTTTTCTTTCCTTTTATTTGCCAACCTGCCCCCCCCAGTTGTGCACATGTGCCCCCAGGCTTGCCACTCTGCCCCCAGAAATGCATTATACCCCCCTATAGGCCACTCTGCCTCCCTGATATGCCTTATACCCTCCTATATGCCACTCTGCCCCATGATATGGCTTTTAACACCTATATGCCACTCTGCCTCCAGAAATGCTGTATACCCCCTATATGCCACTCTGCCTCCAGAAATGCCTTATACCCCTATATGGCACTTTGGCATAAAGGGGGTTAAAAGGCATATCATGGGACAGATAGGCATTTAGGGGGTATAAGGCATTTCTGGAGGCAGAGTGGCATATAGGGGGTTAAAAGGAATTTCTTCCACCAGAAAGGAAGAAGCCCCGGCGGAAGTGCCAGCAGCAGCAGTTGGGAGCCTTGTTGCTCTTTTGAGAAAGTCTCTTAATTTGGAATTTTGCATTTTATTTAGTATTAAATAAAATGCAAAATAAATAATAAAAATAAAAGTCGACAACCTTCAAACATAGTAAACAAACTATAAGCAAAGGTGGAATTGAAAAACTAGTTTTAAATACTCATTATGTGCAGTAAAGGACTTGGAATATTTGTTTAGACTTTGGAGTTTACCAGGTAAATCCCTAGCATAAATGGTATTATCCTGATGTCACGCTGACATCACCCTACACAGCAAATAAAAATAAAACATGGTAATGAAAATGGGAAGTTTAAAAATAAATGTGTTAAAAAAAATACGTTGTTAAAATTGCAGCTCTTGAGATTGTCTACATGAATATAAATTTTAGTTCCTCTAGAATGTACTGAACAGCTAAAGTAAATTAAAAACATAATATTTCAATATCCACAAGGGGGAGGAGTTTTTATATTCCTCCTATACCAGAAGTGTTGGGTTAAACAATATAAAGTCTGTTTCCTGCAGTCCACACTTCCTTGTTGTGATCGGTGACAGATTTGATCCTGCAGGTAAATGATACCAATATTTATGTGAAAGCATCATTTTTAATATAATGTAAGCATGTTTCTTTTGACTTGATGTATCTAGAATAATGTTGATGGAGCAGACATCTGTTATTAAGAGTATTACATGGATGTTTAAGTTCCTGACTTTAATGCAGTGGGGTTCTGGACTCCTCTTGTTAAATGACATCATGCATTTGGTTATACGTCATAATATTTCAATGAGTTGCCTGAGTGTTTTGCAGAGTTTTTACATACATTTCCAAATTCTGGACCAAATGGTCTTTCTGAAGCTGGTGTAGTCCTACAGCTTAATCTCTGCTACAATGCAGGGATCAGGTGTCCCTTTCCTTTAAGCATTAGACCTAAGATGATCAACTTGGGATTCAGTGCATTAAATTCATCAACTGCCAAATAATTGTGTACATTTGTGTATAGAAATCATTTGAAAGACATATTTAATTTAGTATACTTATGACTGGAGAATTTGTATGCAGCTGCAACCAGTTTCTTGGGCTAATTATTTTTGAGCATGTTAAAAAAGAACTCATGTTGAGAAAGAATTGCAGCATTCAAGAGAAACATGGAATTATATGACCAAGAAGAACCACCCATCTGTCCATTTATTTTGTCCTTGGTGTTGACTTATGCTCAGGATAGTATTTTGCCTTTTAATATAGACTTAAATTCACCAACTGTAGTAACATCTGCCACTTCTACAGGGGAATACTGAACACAGCAGTAGAAAAAGAACAGCATCTCCAGGTTCGTTGTATGAAATTCCATCTACAGAGACTCGAAGTCCACATTTCAGAACATTATTTGGACATAACAACACTATGTTATTTAGACCTGTCCTGTTTACCCTCAGCATCTGTAGATCATGATCTGCGTAAGCCTAATACCTTATGAATGGACCTCTTGATCAAAATCTGACCAGTTACTATAATCATGGTTATGATAAGGAACTGTATTGAGCCAGTTGTTGCTGGAGCGCAAATTGCCAGTTCATTCTATGATACAGGATTGCTCCTGTTTGTGAAGGACTATTATAACCAAACCACCAACGGTTCTAGTGAAAATGCATTACAGAAAGCCATCTCAAATTTCTATATCACTTATAGTCTGACTATGGGCTTAACCCCCTTGCTGTCTGCTTATATCCTGGGAAGGATTAGTGATAGATTTAATAGGAAGATCTCTATATGTGTACCATTGGTAGGGTACCTAGTATCAAGATCCTTTCTTTTATTTGTCATTCTTTGGGAATGGCCTATAGAGGTGATGTTTGGTTCTGCTGCTTTAAATGGGTTAACTGGATGGTTTACAACATACTGGGCTGGTGTTATGGCCTGGACCTCACAAGGATCCACTGAAAGCAGAAGATCTCTTAGACTCATCATTGTTGAAATGGTGTATGGTCTGGCTGGCTTCGTTGGCAGCTTGGTATCTGGTCACATATTTGTTAAGTTAAACATTGCAAATTATCAGGGTGTCATTCTTGTCTGCTGTAGCCTTTCCTGCTATGTTTTCTGTGTCTTGTATAGCATTTTTATTTTGAAAACCCACAATTCGGTAGAATTGCACGCTGAAGAATATAAAAACAAACCTATCAATGAAAACGGTTCTATGGGCCCTGAGCACACAGAGCAAAGCAAATTGTTGGATGGAAAGCCTACTGAAAACTATGCACCTGAAGGGCAAACAAATGTGTCTCCATCAAAATTCATCCTCATCACCATGTTTACCGGTGCAATTCTATTCAATGTCGCTTCAGTTGGAGCAGAAGATGTGATTAATGTGTTTGTGCTAAAAAAGCCCTTAAGCTGGGGTCCAGTTGAAGTTGGTTACGGTAACGCTGCTGCCTATGTTACCTATATCACTAGCTTCGTGGGAGTTTTTATTTTGTCCAAGTGCTTGGGTGATTTTGGCTTAATCATTATTGGTATGCTATCATTCGGTGCTGGGATGTTGATAATGGCCTTTGCACGCTGGACTTATCTATATTACATTGGTAAGTAGCAAGTTAAATAAACTGCATTCTACCTTTAAATAGTCTTTACTCTCTGCTGACACAGGTCAATTCTTTCTTTAACCAAGATCTGTAATGTCTGCCCTATGTTTGCGCTCTGCAAATAAGTGCAAAAGGACATTCTTATCAAGATTTAATATGAACACTGTTGTATTGTATTATCATTATATACCTTATCATTATATAAACAGTGTATAGCAACATTCAATTCAAAACAAGATTGTAAGATTCTTGCAGTGTACAAAATCATCCAAGAGACTGCATTTAGTTCTCAAATGCTTTGGCAACAAAGGAACTAAAGGCTAACTTATTATACCATGTTCTGTTGCTCTCTGGAGAAAGATAGGTTCAACATTATTCTTCTTGTTAATGTCCTACAAAAAGCTGTTTATATGCCCCAAAGTAACCTAAAAAGTCTTAATAAAATTCTGGCCCTCAGCCATGCCTATAACCACAATTCCCTTAAAGTGTTAAAATAGAGAACCCCAAGGAGGGCACTTTAGAAAAACTGCTAGTTCTGTGCACATTATAATTTAACCAAGTTTTTAGAATCTGTGAAGACACAATGCATATTTACCGTTTCTGTATATTTTTTGTATATGTTAAGTCATGTATAGATACCAGCCTTACTAAGATTCACATAAGTTGTGTTTTAAAGCTATATACCATACAATTCCAAAATTGTCTTCCAGCTCGGGCAGTGATGATGTTTTCTCTGATTCCTACACCAATCATCAGGTCTATAATATCTAAACACGTTCAGGGATCTTCATATGGTGAGATTTAAGTAATATTATTAATTCTTCCTAAACTACTTTATTGATCCCTGCTAAGCAACCATGAAAGAGTAAAACAGAGGAGGGCTCCTAAGCTGGTCAAGAATCCGGAATTAGCTAAATAGGTTGGATGAGGAGACCTTTAGGAGCAAACGCTGGAGGGTGATATAGAAAGGGGAGAAGAGCTGGCAATGTGGATATTTTGGGAAAGGGATTGGATCAAGTTAAAATGGCTAAAAGGCTTGAGTGGGCATTCACTCAACTGTGAGTTTGCAAGACATCCCAAGTGAGCTTTTCCTGTGAAAAGGTCTAAGCTAGAATGCATTATGCATAGTGAGGTTCTCCTCCCTTGGTAATTATCAGGTTAGTGAATTCCTCCCTCTGTGTTTAGAATAATGACTACATTGTCCCTTCGCATTTCACAAGTTGGTCACCTGTGCATACAAAACCAAGTCTGTTATATTTCACTCTTTTATGTTAACGCAGATCTTTTGCTTCGTAAAACAACTTCATGGTGTATTTGAAAGCATTTATTATGCTAGTTAATAACATTACAAGGAATACAAACTTCTTTTTTGTGCATTTTACTGTGTTCACATATTATCCGTTACTGCCTTTTTTTTAGGTAAAGTGTTTGTTGTACTTCAGTTAGGGATAGGAATTGTGGTTGTGACCACATCAGCCGGATTCAATAAACTGTATCAAGCCACCTTAGACTGGTACAGCGGATTCTGCTTCATTGTTTTCAGTATCCTGGGCTTCCTCAGCATAATTCCCATGAGGTATGTGTAGAGCGCTAAATAACAAACTTAAATATCAGAGCATTTTGTCATGTTTCCTAATAATTATTAGGTAAAAAACAACTTTACTTTACTTTACTAAAAGGTCATTAGTGTCGTTTCTTAAACCACTCTTTTAAAATTCATGGATTGTTCAGTCGCAACATGGTATATTTCATATATTGCATGAAATGCCCCAATATAAAATACATGGGTGAAACCTGGCAATCCCTGACACTATGGTCACTCCATATCAAACCCATGCCATCATCATGATAGGTTTTCTGCCTCATGTTTTCTTGATGGCATGGAACGTCATGGAGGATTCAACAAGTTAAGGGTCCACACTTCCTATAGATTATCATTTTTGTTAATCCTCTACACCACTGTTATTCATGTTATGTGTATTTAAGACACCCCACTTCGTTCGGAAGCTGAGGTCCTGAAAGCTTATGTAGGCCCAATGAAAGGTATCAGTGTCCACTATCACTGTCTAAAGACTTTTTATCACCAAGTGTATAACGCTCCCAAATCTAATGTTATTATTGCTGATTTGAAACCTTAACACAATTACATTTGAAATCATATTTTATCTCTTTTTCTCAGTATTGCAGTTTGCAAGCAAAGCTTGGGTGGGCAACCCAGCAGAGCATCCATGAATGAAGAAACAACATATGGGACTCTCACAAAGTAACTGCAAGAAGAGGTTGCCAAAGATAATCTGAAGATGTTTATGCGCGTAGTTTTATCCTATTGTGTAAAACAATAGTTAAAAAAAAAAATTATTTGTTTCTGCAAGATGTTCTCCTATCGGTGCTAAATGTAACCTTTTGTAACTAAACCTAGCATTATATACAGAATTCCTATTGTTGCAGGCCAAATTTAACCTCATTGATCATTCTTGTCATTAGCATTTATTTGTCAAAAGCTGCCTTTGATAGTTGCCATAGAAATAGAAAAAATCTTCTTGTGTTGTTTTTAAAAACTAGATTATGCTAGTGAGGGAAGCACTGACATTATATTTATTTATAGACATGGCTTCTTGTATTGTTGACTAGGCCTAAGTCCAGTGGGGGCAGCTGCTTTTGCACCTCATGTGACCCCTTTTTGCCTGCCAACATTAATTGATATGCAGAGACATTGGTCAAAACGGGGAAATATGTAACATATGGATGAGTTTATGAGTAAATCTGTGTTTGTCTTCACATTTTATTTTATAAATGTGGCTGCTTTATATTGTGTGCAGATCTATGTTTTTTTATTCTATTTCTATGCTATGAGTGGTTCAGTATTTAACCTTTTGAAGCGTTGAAAGTATGGCTAATTGACAGGATTTTACCAAGACTTTTTAACTTCTAGGTTATAAAACAGTTGGTTACACTCATACCCAGAAGGGCAGCATTTTACATGTATTTCACGGATTTCACCGGAGACTCCAGGTTACTACTGGGAATCTCTGCAAAATATAACCCCTTCCTTAGTATATTAGATCTCATCGAGAGTACCGTTCTGGAGACCCCATCTCCAGAAGGCTATTGAGGAGAGAGTTGAGAGGAGGGCCACCAAAATAGTGCAGGATAAAACATATCTGGAAAGATTGTATAGTTTGGAGGACAGAAAAGAGAATATGTGATAGAAACATGTAAACACTTAAAAAGATTTATCAAAGTACATGTAGTTGTAAGGGATATTGTGACCAGTATAATGTAACCTTTAAACCAAATATTTTGAAATAAAGACAAACACATTAATTTGGAATAACCAGGCCGTGGACTTTTATTTAGCTTTAACAACAACTCATGTTTAAACCATAACATTTTCTTTCAACAAAACTCTGGGCCCAAACCCAGAGTCTCACCTTCATACAATATAAACAATATATATATACACAAAGCCGACCGCCCTAAAAGCCGGAAAGCAAACCACCACCGAACCAGTTCGTCCCTATATGGGATAAGTTTAACCCAATAAAAGTGCACGACAAAAAAAATTATTAAAATCCATCTTCGCCGGCAGCTCTCCTGCGCAGCTAAAATTACCAGCCTTTAACAGGTTAGTACCTCAGCCTGCAGTTCGCCTTGTGGCATGAGACGCTGCCCCTTCCACCCCTTCTATTTATAGCGCACTTTTGTGCCTTTTGCGCTGCGCGAGGTGTTTCGAGGCAAAGGCGGCAAACCACTTAGTGGTGCGAGCGCACCCCAGAAATTTCCAAGTTGTATATTCTAGTCATTTTTTATTTATTTTTAAATTCTGACTTGAACTTTTGAACCCTTCATAGACCTAATAGGCGACCTTTACTTGAACCCAATCTCCTATCCCCACAACTACATGCCGCCCTGCGCTATTTAGGCAGCAGGGCTTTACAGCAGTGTCAGGGTAGAAATATGAGAACAACAGGCCATAGTATAAAGCTGGAGTGTCAGAGGTTAAGGTTTTGGTTTTTTTTTTCTCTTTTCTTCGGTTTTTACCAGTACATCATATGTGATTGGATGCAGTTTACCCTAAACTAGGTGTCTATGATCAGCTTAACCTGCCCTATATAAGAAAACGATATAGAGATTTGACCAGGTAAAGTGTAAGTTGTGCACCATACTTAAAATGATTGTCACCTAAATTAAACTTTAGCAGAATTTTTTTAAAAATGGCCTGGCTTTTCCACACCGAGGAAGCTTAGAAAACCAGGATCCGCTAGGTTGATCTTGAAAATTATCAGTGAATTAACACGTGGCAAACATGCAGAATGAGCTCTTAGACTGTAAGACAAGGAGACAGACCTGCATCCAACATATTAATATATATTTCTACCCTGTAACAACTTTACCACTTTACCAATATGTTTTTCACTAACATATGTTGCCACCTGGTGGTCCTGTTTGGAAGAGCTACCTGCTCAGTTTTTGTTAAACAGAATGATAACCAGTATGATTATTATTATTATCTTTTATTTATATAGCGCCAACAGTTTACGCAGTGCTTAATATAATACATATATTCAAGGGGTATGACAAGACAGGTATTGTGTCAGGGAGGCTACAGTTTTATACAATTTTATACTTTATTGCATTTGTCTGGCCTGTGCTTAGATTAATTTTTGTTTCTTTTGAGTTTAAACTAAGATTATTCGTAAAGCTAATGATGAGAGGGAAGCACAATCAACCTTCATTATAAAACTCGTCCTTTCTGTCCCATAAAGTGGCAATGGAGCAGATGGCACTTTTGCACAGTTGTTGGTGCACCCTAGGACGCTGATCCTCATTAAGATACAATTTACATGGCTCACAAGTGGAAAAACTCAGATACCACTTCTCTATCGCATTTCATCATCAATGTCTCTGTTCTCTATTTTATTAATTAAAGTTTCAGTTCTTCTTCCTTTTATGTTTTGTTTTGGGAACTTTAAATGTATGTATCCATTTTTAAACAATGATAAAAAAAACACTTTATTTCTAATAAAATTATAAAAAAAAGAAATGGGACTTTGTGCTTAATATGTGCAATAATGTTCTTTTCACACTGTATTGTGGGAGAAAAAAACATACTGGAATTTCAAATCACTTAAGTAAGTAAAGTAAGATATAGTATGCCTGAAGATAAGAGCCATATAGCATATCTAATCTGCCTTTTTCTGCTGTAAACCTTAATCAGCCCTTGGTCTTTCCGTAGATTCAGTATACCCATATACCAGTACAATGCATGTTTAAATTCTTGTATGTATTAGCCTCTACCACTTACACTGGGGAGGAGTTCAACTTATCACAAGATCCCTACATTACATATTACATATGTTTCATAAATGTATTTTATATTTAGGCAAAATAAGCAATAAGTCATGGGGGTAAGAAAGGAAATGGTATCATAAGAAACAGTGCTTAATAATTACAGTGACAGCAAACAAACACTAAAGAAAGATGAAAAATAGATGGATTCAAACATACCGTATATATATTTATTTATTTAGACTAGTTAGACCTACTTTCTATGTACTGGATGGGGGCTCCAGAGCAGAGGCAAAGTATATGGGGTTTATTTAGAGTTATTTGCAGTTTTACGTCCATGTACATTATAAAGGGCAAGCCTAGTTCCCATGGAGGATCCCCTGAAAGAAATGTTAATCTTGCCTCCAATAATGCATAGTGATATCAGTGGGTAACCTTTGCACTCATTTAGCAATGTTTTACCTTTGGTGCTGTGCTGCTGCCTGAGGCCATTTTAGAAGTCTAGTGACCTAGAAGCACACCTTACCTTGCTTGGAGCCCTTTTTCATTGCCTCACGAATGCTACGAGTAGCCACACTATTGCCACAGGGTCACTTTGCATTATGTTACATTACCCAGTTGTGTACTCGCCTTGTACTGGCCTTGTTTGATGAATTTTGGACTGGCCCAGGGGGAAGCAATTGCCACCCTGCCCTCAATAAGTGTTTTTTTACACACACTCTATGGAACATTTTTATTTCTATTTAACATTTTCATTCAGTCTACATCACATCTACATTCTCATAATCCAATTTTTACAAAGGTTTCTAAATGTTTTCACTTTTTTGAATGGTCCAATCAGTGGGAACATTCCCCAGGTTGCTATCAGACCATATTTCAAGACCACATAACCCCATAATGTCTTCAATTACACTATATGGCCAAAAGTAGGTGTACACCTGATCATCACACTTATATGAGCTTGTTGGACGTCCCAGTCCCAAACCATGGGCATTAATATGGAGTAGCCCCCACCCTTTTGTGACTATAACAGCATCCACTCTTCTGGTAAGGCTCCCACAAAATTTTGGTATGTGTTTGTGGTCATTTCTGCCCATTCAACCAAAAGTGAAGGCAGGCAGTGATGTTGCATGAGAAGGCCTGGCTCGCAATCTTCGTTACAATTCATCCCAAAGGTGTTTAATGGGATTAAGGTCAGGGAGTTCCGCCACACCAAACTTGTTAACCCATATTGCTTTGTCCACTGGGGCACAGTCATGCTGAAACAGGAAAAGGCCTGGTGCCACAAAGTTGGAAAAATAAAATTGTCTGAGATGTCTTTGTACTCTGTAGCATTAAGATTGTCCTTCACTGGAACTAAGGGCCCTAGCCCCAGACTATTATCTCTCCTCACTAAATGTTACAGTAGGCAGTGTACATTCCAGTATGCAGCATTCTTCTGGCATCTGCCAAGCCTAGATTCATCCATCAGATAGTAAAGCATGACTCCAATGAACATGTTTCCACTGCTCCCGGGTCCTGTGGCTGGCTGCTTTACACCACTCCGGTAAAAATTACAAATGTTACATCATGCTTGCGTGTAACTTTATAAACCAAAATATATATTTCTCTGAGAACTCAAAATTAACAAAGTAAATACAAAGAGTATACTGTGAGCTACATGTAGGGGGAACACACGTCCCGGATTGCCTGGGACAGTCTTTAAGTCCCAGGCAGCCGAAGTCCGGGAAAATGCATTTCCCCCAGAACTGAAGTGCCCTCTCTTTTTTTTTGACACAGAGTTTTCAGCAACCACTCCGCGCCCCTCAGTCTACTCCGCAAGGCTTCCTGCATGGTTGCGGTGCCGGCATGTCATGCTGAGCGCCAGAATAAGTAAAAGTGTTTGTGTGCATCATAGATGTATAATTGAGTTGTGGAAAGGCGAAGATGGCACAAGAAGGGTGCTTGAGCCTTGGGGAACAAGATGACACAGGCAGGGTGTTTATGGGACAAAGATGGCATAGGATGGACTGTTTGGGGACAAAGTTGACTCATGCTGGGCTGTTTGGGGACAAAGATCGCAAGTCTTATGTTATCTGGGTCCTGGTCAGTTTCTATGTGGGTAGTGTGGACGCCAGGGCTGGTTTTGGGTGTACAGCTTGTGATCTATGCCTGTAACGTAGGGGGTTTTGTCTTTACTGCGGAGTTCTGCAGTGCTGTTTCCATGTGTTTTTGATCTATACCATCCGTGCTGAGTTTGAGAGGGGGGGTGTTTGTCTGATTCTATGCCTTCAGCACTGAGTTCACACGTGAATTTCAATTGATCTATACATGCAAAGCTGGGTTTGTGTGTTAATGTGTCGATCTATCCCTGCTATGTTATGTTTCCATACATTAATTATGAATGCAGTTGTGTAGGTTTGTATGTCTTATTCAGGAGCACTAGAGGTCTCAAACGTTGTAGTCCAGAGAAGCCCCAACTCCCTTTTAATATGTAAACAAATCCGTAAATTTATGCATATATATCTTTTTAATTTTGTTTGGCGAGGTGGATGTTATGTCTGGTTCGTGCAACTCTTCCAACTTTTTGAAGCAGGTCATCTGCCAGGTTACAGTGATTGTTTTTTTTTTTACTGACATTGCGATGGTACGAAGCAAGGATTATACAGTGTTGTTTCTATTCAAAAAAACACTGCTGCCAACTGGCTTGGCAGCCCCACCGATCAAAGATTTTTCCAATATGGTTTATAGCAGAAGATGAATCCGATCGTTACCACTTCTCAAAGTATCAGCTATCGGTACTTTTAATAAACTAGTACAGAAGCACAGCACATTCAAATTCTTTTATTTCTTTACTTAAAAAGTCGTACATTTTTTTTTCCAAATGGACTTTTGAAAACAATAACAAATTTTGTTCCCTTTAATACACTTTAGATAAGGCCCCGGTGTAAACGTATGTTTCCCTCTCAAACCTGGCTCCATTAGCATTTTTGCAACTTCAAACTCCGGAAAGAAAGAAAAAAAAAATATATATAATATATAAAAGAATTATATCATGCCACGTTTACAAACACTGTTCATGCGAACATAATGACCTTTTATTGAGATAAGGCCAAGCAACTGGACTGCACACACAATGTTTACAAAGGATCCCCAGTAAGAAGAACACAAGAAAATGTCCACCCCTGATATTTACTTACAAAAAGGGGGAGGAAACAAAAAATTTCTGTAAATACGCTGGAAAAGTGGAAAACTGCACTGTGGTGAGTATTTTTTTTTTATTATTGTACTGTATAACACATTCTCTTAACCTTTGAGTCTATTCATTTTAGTGTTCTGTATGCCACAAATCATCTCCAGGTACACGTGGTAGACTTGTTTGTCGTACTAAGACACACTTGAATCTGGTCACACATTCGTATGACTGTGCAGGGTGGGGTTTTGGATCAGAGCCGTTAGTCAACAAAGTCATGGGAAAGAAAGCCAAGAAGGAGAATTAAAGTAGATCTTTAATTGCACTGTATAACATAAATGTAGAAAGGTGGTCCTTCGACGTGTCGGTCACGCAGCATGGTGAGTTGTGCATTGTGAGCTCTGGTAAACTCGTACAAATCGTAAATGGTCTCGCTTTGTAAAGGAATGCTCACTTAGGCTCCTGTTTTTCTTGTAGCAGAGGTATAATGGACTCCCAAGCAGTAAGGCACTGTTAAGGGGAGAAATATGTGTTTTATAAATAGCGGCTTTTATTCCAAAAAAAAAAAAAAAAAAGTATATTAAACATTAATAGTCAAATTAGACTAAATAGCTACATTATACTTAAAAGGCTTTTGCTATCACATTCACCAGATAGTTTAAGAGGTCAGCATAAAAAAAACTCACTAAACTACACTGCTGGATATCAAAATACATTTTACAGGTGAAGCAATTATTTTACTTGTGGGAATGAGGGCTATGTAAAGCCTGCTATACAATCCAAGGGAATATGCTGCAGACATCCATTGAAAATCATTTTCGGTATAGTAAATTGTATACAATTGTAAACTAAGTAAAATAAATACATTATTCACTATATAAACTCACATACATATTGACTTCTTATGTCAAGCATTTTAAAGGGACACTCCAGACATAATTTGCACTTGAATGCATATGACTGCTGTGTGGCCCCTTCAAATTTTCATGACGTCCTTTGCCAATGTGTCCACTCCTATACCCACCCCTAGCTAAATGCCACGCTGGATGTGTGTGAGATCTCCATGCACATGATATAATCACCTCCAGTTAGCTCTAGTACTGGCTTGGTGAATGCTGCAGGCAGGGTCTCTTCAGACTCATATGTACATGCTGTTATGCATGATTTGAATGGGAGTGATTTCCTGCCAATGACTGGCTGCTTTGCCAAACCCCAGCTAAGTGCTTTTTTCTGTTTTTGAAAAATGCATTTTAACCCCTTCAGTCCCCTATGGATGTACCGGTACAGAAGCCAGCATTGCAGGAAAACCATTACATTTTTAAATGCCCAATCACTGCTGACGTCACTCGGAAGGTTATCGGAAGACAGGATATCCCCTGCAGGGTTTGTCCAGACCCTGCTGGGATATCCAATCGCCCCGATGAGGCACTGATCACAGACACTGTGATCTCTATGCAAGTCTGTGGGGATCGGTGATCAGTGCAGGAGGAATCGCAAGGAGGAGTGAGAAACCACGTTTCTCACTCTTCTCCCATGCTGAAAAATGAAATGAAGAAAAAAAAAATGTTAGTGATTTAAAAATAAATAAATAAATGACTCAAATAATACAATAAATAATAAAAAAAAACAAAGTGAGCTAAGTGATGTCATTGTGACATCACTGGCATTAATAACATGTTCAAAAGGTTGCTAAGAGGACCTCTAACCCAACTGCACTGATAACAGTGCATTTAAAAAAATAAAAAAAAAATTAAAAAAAAAACCTTACTTCCCATTGCCCTAACACAACATCTAAAGCGTATACCCCTCCTGCCCCAGTTCACAACCCCCAAACCCGTTAAGCAATAAGCATAAAAATTCTATGAATAATGTATACCTTATAGTATGTTCCCTATAAGTGCTGGGAAAGTATGGAAAATCTATATAATTAGGTGTTTCTGAAATCAGGACACCTGAATTGATAAATTTGGATGGGATTTTCCGTCGCTTTACCTGATTTTGTAAGGATTCAGAGGGAAAATATATAAAAAACTAGGTTTTTAAAAAAAAATAAAAAATTTGCTAGTTTTTACTAAATTTCTCATCCTAAATTTTCAGCTATTCATCTAACTATGGTAGCAAAAGAAAGCTCTATCTCTCCTTGAAAAAACAATATATAGTTTACATGGGTACACTATTTGCAGGAAAGGAGAATAATCGTTGAACCAACATACCGCAAAATTACCCGGGCTGTGAGGTTCCAAAAAACCCTGGGACTGAAGGGGTTAAAGTAGCCACAAAGTACTCTCATTTGCATTCTTCTTTAGCAGGGGTGTCAGGGACACTAAACTCTAAGTCCCTTTCATACAATTACAGTTAAATGATAAAATTAGTGTAAAGCAGCTAATAACATTTTTCTGCTGACTTGCCTACACTGCTTTTTCCCTTTGTGAACACTGCCATCTGGTGGTCTACAAGTGTAACATCCAAATTCAGGCAGCAATGTTCAATTATGCATTTAACTAGAATGCTTAAAATGCAAATGCTGTATACACAAGACAGTGAGGTGTCTACATCACAATAAACAAAACACTAATATTGTAAGCAAGTTCTCACTTGTTTCTGTAGGTTAAATTATGTCACATTACTTGTTATGTCCTGTTTACACGTTGTACAGCACTGTGGAATATGATGGTGCTATATAAACCAAATGATAATATAGATACTATTTCTGTTCACCGTTTGTTTTGTTTTCCTCATTGTGGTGTTGGCATAGTTATTAGTAAGCGGAACTGTTCAGTCCATTTTCCTGTATGTTATTCTGATTACCCAGTTCTTCGACCTTAATTGTTAGCAAAAGGTATACAGGAAAAAGGAATTAACTGCAGAAATATGAAGCTACATTTTCCACTTCAGGGGATCAAGAAGTACTAGGTTGAATGGTATGATTCCTGCATGTAACTAAACTAGAAAGAGCAGTTATCATGCTTCATGCAACGCTAAGGGGGCTAGAGGGTCACAAATTGCTTTACTATGAAAGATTAAGTCTATAAAAGAAGTACCAGCAGCGGTATCCTTATGTTAAGCTGGTGAGAGTCTGTTAAAGAACACTGTTCAACTAAGCCTGCCAGATGATGTCATAGCTCTACGTTGTCCATGCAGTCACAGGTAATAGAAAGAACAATGTATTTCTATCTTGGGTATAGTATCATTGGCTGATTCCAACTAGCTCAAAATAATAAGACAATGAGCACTCCAGAAGAACATTAATGGTGAACTAGTATCCACGAAAATGTTATTAATATATCACAAAGCTGAACCCATAACAATACACAAATGTTTTAGGGCAAAATGCCCCTTTTCGCAATGGGTATGGTCTTTGGGACTTCAGCTAGTTAACTTTATTTTGTTTTTGTTTATATTGAACCTAGAAATTGTGTGATATCAAGCCAACAGATATAATCTTGTCAACCACCTTCTCATAGTACTGGATATTCTTGTCAGCCATTCCCGTGAGCAGCTGACGGAAGTCCTGCCTCTTGCTATTCTGCCACCTCTCCATATCTGCTTTCAGATCTGCATTGAAGCACTCCACCTTGTCTTGGCACTTCTCTACTTCAGTAGGTACCTATAATATTTAAACAGAAATATTGGTATCAATGTGAAAAAAAGTCCCATATTTATAGATGCTAAAACAATAAAGAAGAAATATTCCTTAAAAACTGCTTTAGTTCTGGCTTCACAAATATATCCCACAGGATCACATGGAAGATAAGTCCTTGTCATTGACATGCCAATATAACAAAATATAAACAAGCATATTAAACAAAAATCTCAAGTATAGAAAAAAAAAGAGATATCTACAGTAACACTGGTTGCACATAGTATTTGCCTGAGTGTGTCCTTTTCAGATTTATTTTTTTAATGAGCTATATGACCTGATTATGTGGAAGAGGTACACAGTGTTGTCTACCAGAAGTAGTTTGGGTGGCTATATTAACAAACTATTTCCCTGAGCAGGTACCAGGGCTGAACACTGTTCTTTTCCTGTTCTAAAAGTTTGGTGTGTCTTCTATGGGGCTTCTATGCTGGAGCACTGGCATCATGTGACCTTCCGTTGCTCCATCATAGATACCCCAGCGGAAGTACCGACAGAGAGAGAGGTTGCCTGTGCGCATACATCCACCGGCTGCTAGAGAGGAGGATCCAGGACCCCTGCAGTGCTGCGGGGATCTGGATCTTAGTGTTATAATCTGACCTCTATTTGGAGGTCTGATTATAAGATTTTTCATTATTGATTTTATCGATTAGTTGTTGCAGCCCTAGTATCAAGGTACATAGGGTGAGCATTATTACATATATAAGAATGAGTGGAAAACTTAGTTAACATCAGAGAACCCATCATAATCCGTTTCCCAGCTCACCCCTGTTCGTTCTTCTCGCTTAAGGGCAGCAGCTTCCAGTTTGGCTTCATATTCAGCTTGGACTTGATCCCTTCTCTTCAGTACAGCCTAGTTGGAAATTATTTGAAAATTAGAAATTTATGAAAATTGTTGATAGATACAAGATGCATTCAGATACAAAAAATAAAAATACAGACATACAGAGAAGATAAACACAGCATAGTAAATGAGGAAATATCACAGGCTAGCAAAGGATGGTGTGGGTGGTGATGTGGGGAAATGGAGGAGACCTCAACATGTGGTAGTGATTAGATGAGGACAGACGCCATATTAGGTCATCAAATAATTATGCTAAAAGTCTTGCCACAGTTACCACAATTCTGAAATTATTATTTTCACTTCAGCCGAGAAATAAAAAAGTAATAATATAATATGATAATATAATAATATTAATAATATAATAAGAAAGGAAATGGGTCAAGTTTCAGCACTGGAGAGCAAGAACACGAAGGAGAATTTCAAACACATTATAACGCATGATAAAATGGGTTCAAGAAGTTGGGGGGTAGCCCCTGTAAGGGGTTGCTTAGATAGGCTCAACAGACCACGAACCACTTTAATTCATCTACATAAGCCAAAAAAGAAATACATTATGAGTTTATTCACTAAACGTAGAGTTGTCAGGAAAGTGCAGGAGGGCTGTGGTTTACACTCCAGTACGAAGGGCTGAGCTGGTCCAGTAGAATGCATAATTCAATGTGTACGGAGACTTTCCAGAAATCTCACTGGTTTAACTGTGCATAATACATCGACAGCCATGCAACAGGGTTGGCCCTCATAATATATAGTGTATATATAACGCCCCATTCATACTTTAGTGAGTAATCCCCTATCTTGTCCTCATTTTACCTTCATGGATTCGGTGTACAGGATATACTCTCTCAGCACGGGCAGGAAGTCCTCTGTCATATCCTCCGTGAGCTCCTCGAGTGCTGTGCTGCAGTTACCAACACAAGCAGACACTCCTTCCAGTGGCTCGCTTAACTCTCCTTCTAAAGCGCTCCACGTGGAGTAGATTGGACCGTACTCTCGGAGCTCCACCAGGTATTCTGATACGGAACACAGAATAAATCTTTGTAGCTGTTAAACCAATAAGCCCTGGGCATCAACAAATCTACAGTAGTCTGTACAACTATTCTGGAGACATCATACAAAAAACACTACATGGCTATTAAAATGGTGGCTCAGTTTCTTAAAATATTAGCATTATTTACTATTATGAAAGGATATAATACAACTTCATGGATTTACAGATACACATTTAGTGGCCAGTGAGAAAAGGATGACAAATGCCTGCTGGGAACAAGCTAATTTAAATGGGTTAACTTGCGTAACCAGTCATTAGCAGCTTACTTCACAACTGGTGCAGAAATCAGGAAGTGGGGGTGAGAAGGGAGTCACGTGAATGTTTGTATTATCGTTAATTCTGTACTCAGACTTGAACAGAACCTGTATTTTTTGAATTATTTTTTTTAGGGATGTCAGCCTATAGCCCCAACAACAAAGAACTCTATATATCAAATAGAGGTCGGATTATAAAACACTAAGATCCAAAAACCCCGCAGCACTGCAGAGGCCACGGATCATTCTCTCTGGCACCCGGTGGGCATCTGTGCGATGCGCACAGACATCCTCCGCTACTGTCCTCCACTTCCGCTGGTGCTTCTATGATGGCCCACCAGTGTCACATGACCTTTCAATGCTCAGCCATAGAAGATCCAGCGAAAGTGCCAGCCAGAAGCAGAGGTTATCTACGTACACCGCACAGACGCTCACCGGCTGCCCCTACTAGACACCAAGGAGTCTGGAGCACGGGAATATCAAGAGCACAGTGGTATATAGGGGGTTATAAGGCATATTTGGGGCAGAGTGGCATATCAGGGGAATAAGGCATTTTAGGGGGCACAGTTGCATATAAAGGGTATAAGGCATATCTGGGTGGAATGAGTGGCATATCTGGGGGTATAAGGCATAGTGGGGTATAAGGTATATCAGGTGGTATAAGGCATAGAGGGTAGATAAGGCATATGTGGGGAGGGCGGAGTGGCATATCTGGTGGTATAAGGCATATGTGGGAGGCAGTGTGGCATGCCTGGGCGGCAGTGTGGCAAGCCTGCGCTCAAATGTGCATAACGGGGGGGGGTTCAGGTTGGAAAAAAGTGACTGGAGAACATAACATACCCACTTCCTCTTTGATAATGCGTTGGGCTATCCTGTCAATGGTGCCAAGCTTCAGTGCAAACGTGTCCAAGTATTCCATGATTGCTGAAAACTCCGACGGACGATTTCTCAGCTTGTAACCACTAGTCACATATCGCACGGACTCCCCCATTTTAGAAAGCAAATTGCTTCCCTGCTTTTTGTAGCTGTTCAGGTCCTGTTACAGATCAATATCAAATAACTACATTAGAAAAACACAATAGCCCTAAACAAGAATATATTAATACACACGATAACTTTCATTAGTAGCAGCCTGTGGTCTAAGGTATCCATAACATAATTTACACAAATGAAAAAAGATAAAATATTCTAACCTTGGATGTGAGAAAGACATTAAAATGTTCATTAAAGGAGAGAACTGGATGATCTGCAATCCTCTTGAGGAACTTGTCCAAAGCTCTTCTTCTGGTTTCCACAAATTCTTCTGAAAACCGATCAACTACTCCCTTCACCACAAATTTCTCAGGAAGAGGCTGAATCGGGTCAGAATATAACATTTCAGATACAAAAACGCATGCACTATGTAACATCATCAAACCAACTTGTTGATCCTTACCATCAACACTTGAGAGTCCTTATTCACATTTAACTTTAAACAAGTATTTCGGTTAGAAATCCTTCTAATAAGTCCAAGATAACGTTATTAATATGAGATATCATTAGCAACAGCTTCTCCATTCATAATTAGCCGTATGGCTATTATACAAATATAAGACTAGACCCAAGGACTGATTACTGTTTGAGTGTTTACATCAATATAAATGGGACGGGTAGATGGGCTGAATGGTTCTTACCTTACCAGCAGTCATATTATGTTTCCATGTGTATCGAGTCAGTTTTGCTGATATACTTCACTTTGCCATTTTTTATTTTATTAAGGCACATGTACTATTAAATTTTCCGAAATATGACTACAATGAGAGGCATCTAAGACCACCACCGGGAAGGGGTTTGCGACTACTGGCTGCTGGCCTACAGCACGGTGCAGCGGTGCTTAGCACTGATCTTCAGATAAAGTATTGTGTAACAATGGGAAACATATGTCCGTTTTGTCTGCTCATTAAAAACTTGTATGCTTTTTATCTTGTGAGCTCCCCGATTTTGGTGTATTTTTTTGTAGTGTAGCGTGACGGAAATCAATATATTTTTGTATTTACTGGTCATGCAGTGAGTTCTTGCTTTGCGTCATTAAAAACTTTACAGAAGTAACTTCTTTCAAAAAGACCAATTTATAACGTCAAGGATATTACAGCACCTGGTAAAGGAGTTCTAACTACATGATTAAAATTGCAAGCAACACTTTTATATTACAAATATCTGATAACTGCCAATTATAGAGAGGGAAGACAAACCGATAAAAGCCTACAACACCTTTACAAAGTCTGCATGTGCGCCACTTGGCTGGGCCATAGTCACTTGTTATACTACCTACGGGAATGAAGTGGTTGGGTTGGGTTTCTTCAAGCTTATTTCTCAGCCAATCAAAGTCTTGGTACCTTCGACGAACAGAATATTCTGGCAAATCAAATTCTGACCGGGTGGTCTACAAAAAAAAAAAAACATGAAAAAATAAAGAATACATTGGATGTAAGGCAAGTTTGTTTTACTTTATGTTAGAGGTTAATACAGTGAGGGCATTTAAACATGAATGGGATAGGCTTATGAATGTAAGACAAGACCAAGGACTGATTAAGGTCTGAGTCTTTACATGGGCCGAATGGTTCCTATGTGCCATCTAATACTAGGTTTGGGGAAGTAAACTAAATCATATTTCTTACTGTGAAAAAGTTACCTCTACAACTCAACTTGTATTAAAACATATGAGCCGACTGGGTTTAACATTTACATATTTAATGTTATTCAAAATTATTATTATTAGGGTTGGAGGTAAATAGGTTACTTGTAATACTGTTTTCTGCATTATACAGCAGTGTATAAGCAGCAGAGCCCTAGGTAACAAATCTTTAATTTCTATTTCTATGGCAAAGCACTGGAAGAAACCCAAGCTGATATCCTGGATACTGATATCCTTCTATTGAAGAAGAAGGGTACTGACGCATGAAAATGTCTTATCTAAAAATGTCATGCTTGGTTTGTAATCTCATTTCATGGTAAGGGCAGACTTATGCCCACCCCAATCATCTGCTCCAGTAACAAATTGTTAAAAAAAAAAACAACAAACAACATAGTGTGTATATGGACTTTACTTACCTATGGTACCACCCTGCACTGGTCAACACACACAGACTTCTTTTTGGACATTGCCTACTCAATGCCTTCTAGTTTCTGACTTAAGGTCAATTTTGTAAATCCATCTGTAGCCATGACTACCTTGTATTGTTGAATTCGTAATGGCTACAATTCACAATGCCAGAAACAAAGAAGGCAAATAGGAAGTAATGAACTGGTTCATGTGATCCTACACCAAATCAAGTACAGCTCAGTGTAACTCTGTCCTGGCATGCTAAAATGTTTGATTACCTTGGTCATTATTCTGTAGGTAATATAGGTTTCCATAGTGCATACATGCTTCTTTGGGTCATCAACGGTAACAAAGAGGTCCCTGGTTTCACCATCCAAGTCATCATCCAGCTGCAGTCTGTTAAGAAGTGATGATGATGATGCAGGGCTGGAAGTGTCTGCAGGAGTACCATTGGGTAAGCTTAGGTCCTAAAGAACAGAAAAACAAAACGATTTAAACCATGTACCACATATTAACCCCAATATTAAATACATGGGGGTGATAAACCCGAAGTATTAATTTATGTTAATTTAACACATTGTCTACAGGAGAATTATACCTAGCTATTCAACTGTGGGAATGATCATTTCACTTTCAGAAAACTAAAACACAAAAAAATACAATAGGTTGTATAGATCAATCAACCTATACTAATTTCTTTGAGACCCCTTTGGATAAATGAAAGTTTAACAAGTACTGAAGAAGGTTTAATCTTGTGATTATGATAACATACCTCCAACAAGCTTTCTGCTGGATTTTTTAGCTATACTATATTTTAAACAAAGTCAAAGAACAACGGGCAGTAATATGGAGCTTACAGATGTACTGTATTTAAGGTACACTGATTATATATATTTGTAATCTGGCAGGGTACTGCCTATGATTAAACTTCTTATCACTTTTTTTTTTTTTAATCACCTGCGATACCAAAAGTACGCAAATGTATAGATGCTCCTGGTGGAGTAAGCAATTTGGCAAATCATTTCATTCAAGAATGGACAAGATAGTGGTAGATGATGTATTGTAAAGGTAGATGAATGCACTTGAGATGTAAAAATCCAGGTACAGAATACAGTATTAGTGCTGTGTTTCTTTCCAAGAAAGAAGGGGAAAGAGGTCTGGGGGTGATTATCAGATAACTTAAAATAGGCAGGCAAGCAATGCAACAATTTGGCAGAAGAAAGACAAGCAGAGTGCTGGATGTAGTGCTGGATGTAGAGCTAGATGTATTAGGAGGAGAAAAGGGAAGCATACTTCCCAACAGTCCCGGTTTTTGTTGGGTTTTGTTAATTAAACTGTTGGGAAAAGGAGTGCCCGTTATTAACTGAGTAGAACACTCAGATAAAATGACATTGCTTCAAATCGTTCAGAAATGGGATAAGGCAGTTTGAAACTGCTGTACCACAGCTTAAAAATCGTTAACTAAGGTTTTCCACTTTACTGTTCCAAAGACATAACAAACAGCACATCCCCAACAGGAAAGAGGAATTAACCTTTGTGACTATCTAGAGTCCTTTATCTAGAAGCGGATGCTAAAGCTAACTGTGGCAAGCGTCTGTGTGTGCGCGCGTTATATATATATACAAATACACACACACACACACACACATTTACGCACATACACAATACTCACTGACCAAACACTTCTGAATCCTACTTAATAACCTCACTGCATTCTCCCCTCTTAACACCACATTTTACGTTACTGCTTTATTTTTAATAGTATAAGACTCATCGAACTTGCAAAACCAATAATTAAAGGGAATTGAAAAGTTAGTCACTTGATTTGACCTATATCAGAGGCCATTTTGCTTTACATGGCCCTGCAGAAGGCAACAACCATTTCTTGACCCAAATAAATGGTTTTTGGTCAGTTTATGTCCCAGGTGCGTTCTGATTCTTTACAGCTCTTGGACCTTAGGCTTGAACATAAAATACAATACAAATCCCGTTCCAGAAAAGGTGTTTTCGTGTTTTGGATCCTTCCACTGCCAGAGCTTTGGCTTATGAATGTGCAGATTACCTGCTTGCAACAGATGAATTAATATTCTTGGGCAGGGCGCATGCCATACCTGTTTTAAGAAAGAACCCTACTTCCCGGTTAAGTGAATAAAGGAACACAAGATGGGTGAAAGGGTTGTTTAAGCATAAACCTCCCGGAGGTCAGTCAGCGAAAATTGAACTTGTATCATGCTGAAAAGTCTCGTGATTAAAACATGTGATTCCTTCAAAGCTTAGACTTTAACAGATTTAAAAAAAAAAAAAAAAACATCCGATTCACACAAAAGTATAGCTTGCCACGAAAGCCAGTTACACACAAGGCCAAGTACTATGGAGCTTTTGCCGACACCCCACACTCGCCGCAAAGCTTATGTCACAATATTTAACATTAATATGTTGACTTGTTTATAACTACATTTTTTATCTTTTAATGCGCATTACTAGTTTTAAAAGCATAGTTCTACAACTACGAGGCGCGTGTACAATTCAAATACTTCTGTGTCTCCTAGCAACCTCTTCACTACATGGTTAAATCCATATGGACAAGGGAGTACACATATGGGCCACTGTTTAAACACCGTGCATGAGGGAACTCGAACAGATAAACAACACGCTTTAAAGCAAGTTCATTTTAAAAATCATACAGCCATATCCTCCAGTACTGCCAGGGCAATGCAAAGTATGGGGCCTGGATGAGTGGCTTTGTTTCAAACAGATATTTTGATTTTATTTATTTGAGCTTACTAAAATATCATAATGGTAAATTATTGGGGTTTATTCACTAAAACCCTTAACCATGGGCATCCAAAGTATGGGGCAAGAGGGGGCACTTGACTCTCACTTACAACAAATACCTCACGAAGTCATTTTATTCCGCCAATGCCCTGCCCCTTTGATAGCGTTATTTTTTGACCACCTGGAAGATTTCAGTGGACGTCCATGAACATAAGTGCACTTATGGTAGATAACAGACTTGATAGCCATGCGCAATGCCAGCAAGCAGCTTCAAGGGCCAATAAGGTTTTGGCATGCATAAAACGAGGGATTGATTCACGGGAGGAGAATGTCGTCTTGCCTTTTTACAGGTCATTGGTAAGACCTCACCTTGAATATGCAGTACAATTCTGGGCACCAGTCCTTAAAAAGGACATTATGGAATTAGAAAAAGTGCAAAGGAGGGCTACAAAATTAATAAGGGGATTGGGTGATACTAGTTATGAAGAGAGGCTAAAAAAGTTAAAATGATATACGCTAGAAAAAAAGGGGATATGATAACATTATATAAATATATGCAGGGCCAATATAAAGAGCTCTTCAGTGACCTGTTCATTAACAGAAATGTACAAAGAACAAGAGGTCACCCTCTGAGACTGGAAGAGCGCAGGTTTCATAGACGACAAAGGAAGGGATTCTTTACAGTAAAGACAATAAAGGTATGGAATTCACTGCCAAGGGAGGTAGTGTTATCAAATACATTAGATACCTTCAAAAGAGGTCTGGATATTTTTTTTTTTTATTATTATTTTTTTTTTTTTTTTTTTTTTTTTTTTAGAAAGGCATGACATACAGGGCTTCTTGATCGAAGGAGAAATCCGATTGCCTTTTAGAATTTTTCCCCCTGATGGCAGAATTCAAAGTAGCTTAATTAGGGGTTTTCTGCCTTCTTTTGGATCAAGAGTAGGAAGGCTAGGTAGAAGGGTTGAACTTGGTGGGCTTAGGGGTTTTTTTTCAAACTTATGTACTATGTAAAACAACCCAAAATAGTTGGTTTATATATTGTTTTATATATGGTTTATATATTGCGTCCATTATACGGCACAGATGATGGAAAGGAATGTATGGTTTGGCCCCATGGTGTTGTAGAAAAAAAAGTAAATTCAAACTACTAAAAGTGACATGTTTCAAACCAAAAGCATGAAAAAGACCAACTACAATATAATGTAAAAAGCCTGTTTTTATATTTCTTTCCGGTTATGTGGCTGTAAATCTTTAGACATGTTGGTGGAAAAAGCTTGTTAAACATTATTAAATCCTTCTTGCTTTTAACTGGAAAACCAAACTGCCGTGAACATTTTTAGAATCAGGGGTAATTTGCCTTGTCAACGTGTGTTATATTTAGAATATTGTCAGGTTATTAAAGATTCAAGAATGCCAAATACCACCAATTTAAACTTCACAGTCGCTAAGTGATCTGCAGGGAGGGTGCAAGAAAGATCATTGGGGTCTACAAAGTTCCCAAGTGAATCGCTGATCATGTTACACTACTCCATGCTAAAGGGAAGTAAAAACATGAAAAATGGTTTTTGTTTTATAAAATATATATATATACATATATATATATATATATATATATTTCTTTTTTTTTTTTTAAAGGAATTAAACATTCCTTCATACTTCTCCAAGTATAATTATTTAGAAGACAAAACCTCTGCAACCCTCCAACCCAAAGGTATTAAACTGATAAAAAGGTATAGCGTTTAAGGGACTGTTTGTGCCCTTATGAACCTTTTTAGGCCATGCATGTGCAGTATTACTCTACTCCAAGGATGTTACTAAACACTACATTTTGTAATCGGCACCTATCCTGTTAAAGAAATAATAAACACATTACAAAACTTGTTACTTAAAAAAAAAATTGTGTATCATTTGTGTAGGTACTCTGGTTGCCACATTTGTGCCGAAAAGAGAGAGAGACAGGGAGGGGAAAACAAAAGAGAAATGACAGAATAAAGGGGAAGAGAGAGAGGAGACACACAGAGTAATGATGAGACAGGAGAGAAAATAAATAGAGAAAAGGTAGACGGGAGAAAGTAATACAGAGAAAGAATGGAAAAAGAAGAGATAGTAAAGAAGAAAGAGGAAAAAAGGGAAGAAGCAAAACCTGATCACTGTTTTAGCGCTACCGACAGTGTCAATTACACTTGTCTTTCCACAAAACTTGTACTGACTAGAGAGTGGGTCATCTCCACAATCCTCAACCCATGTACACCCTGATGCTGTAGGTCAAACTTTTTGCTACACAACAGCACCAGCATGGCGCATCAGTTGTCTTTCCCTCCACATGCATTCCTGGGCCCGATAAATGGAGCAATTAGCCTCTTCACGCCTCCAAAATGTATATGTGCAGAAGCGATCTTGTAATTGTACATGCATATCACCATCACTGCAGTTGGACTGAAAACCGAGGAGCTAATGGGAAAGGAGAGGCATCTGCTAGCAAATCTTAAAACGAAAGTGTGGAAAATACAAAGGCATTTGGTGCATTTATTTTCAAAGTTATCCTATAACACACCAGAACAGTTATTCAACTAAAAAAGACTCAATATTAATTAATTAACAGCAACAGAGCAAATGGTTGAAGTAAGTCCTTACAAAAAAAACATTTCTTACAAAGTAAAGGTATTGTAAATTAGAAGATAGAAACAAGCACTCTAATTAGTGAAGTTACTGCAAATAGGCTTATGGCAGATTAGATTACAATAACACATAATGTGAGGGAAAATTTAATTCAAGTGCCAAATTTGTCTACTTCAATTACCGGTACTTTTACCCTAATAGTACACTAATAGCATAGAGTCATTTTCAGCTGGACTACTTGCGTGGCAATGTGATCTACAGATTGTTTAAGTCAAAACTCTAACAAGTTTATTTTAAAGTTCTACACTATTGGAAAATATCACTTCCGACTTGGGAGAGCCCATCGGCTGAGTCCGCTTTATCTCCTTTTCCACTCCAGTTTTGGTCCTCACGTAGGTCCATATAGAAGCGGACTATCCTTATGAGACAGTTCTGCTTGGATGCGTAAATGGATTATCCCCTATCCTCCAAACTCAACCATATCATGGGTTGGCCCGATGACACTTTCTACCAACAGACCCAGATATGTACCCAATGGCATACATTTTCCACACGCATCAGTCAAAAGCAAGATATTGTTACCCTGATTTGTCATTAGCTTGACAGGTGTTGGACCTGAATATATAACGGCCCAGGAATTCAAGCAATTTTTGTATGCAAAAAGTTATTCAAATATTTTACTTGTCCTTCACCTCCTTGGTAACTGTAACCACAGATTTATCTGCCCTGGGTAACATCCTGAAGGAACTTAAAGACACTTTCACAATGACCGACTGCCATGTGATATACAGTTCAAAAATCACTCAAAAAAGGATCTTCAACACATGAAATGATATCGAAGACAACCTCATGTAGCTCTGCACCATTTGAGTTGCCTCCTATAGCTAAGCAAGCAAGCATTGGCTTGGCCCCATTGGTCAACAAGGGAGTAGCTGAGTCAGCTAAAAATCCTTGCGTTGCTCAAGGTTTTAGTCCTTGGGAATCTTTACAGGGATTTTCCTTATCTTAGTCATTTCCAGGCTCTTGCTTGGCTCCGGCCCAGCTGAAACCATGCAACCAGCTTGTTCATGCACCTCTACTGCTTCCTAGAATTCTCTGCCACCCTGGGCCTGCCAAAATAACAACTCAAGATCATTAAAGTTCCGAGTCGACAGCAGCTGAATCCTGATCTATATATCCGATAGGACGATCCAGATGCCAGGCTCTGTTTACGAGCTAGACCTTCCCACCCACAAGAAAAGTCAAAAACACAAATATTCTGAGTTAGACATTGAGTTTGAGCTTTTTTTTTTCTGGGCTGGAAACAAATATTTCTTGATCTGTTTTCCAGTAAGTACCGTCTGAAATATTTTTGTGCAAGGCTGCTGATTTCCTTTCATATCAAATGATGATAGTCGGTATTAAAAAGTAATCTGTCATTCTGAGACAGAAGTTAAAACACGAGATTGAGGGCACAGTTCCAGACAACGTACACTAAGAGGTTCTAGTTCCCTAACCTCACTAAACACATTATAAAATGCCAACCGCAATGTATAGCTAATTGGGTAACTTCTTAAAAGCTAGATCACCAATTTTAAATTCAAGAGGATCCTGCCCAACTGCCAGGCACTATCTAGACTAGTATAATAAAACCAGAATGCCACAGATCAACGGAATGTTCTCTCCTCGTGAATGCAAAACTGTAAAGTTTTAGGAAACCACCAAAATTCTTGCTACCATGAGTGTTAAAAGCAACAAATATTAAAGCAATCATTAAAAAAGTTATCGCATGAAACATTTCACAATCCCTCCTACAGCAAACCTACTAGTATCAAGTGCATCTCGAGAAAACATTTTTTCCTTATCTCTTGGACTAAAACCAGAGGCCTTAATACTTCTGAAAAGTCTTTTCCTACCTCTAAATAATTTGTGTTTCATCCTACCATTTGTAACTGTAAACTTAGTCAAAACCACTTTATAGAGTGTAGTGTTTAGTCACTAATAAACAAGTAATTCCTCAAGTGGGTGACGTCAGAAGTCTTGCATTGTTAAGGGCCGCGCCTGGCAAATCTCTCTGCCACAATCGCCGAGTTGGCCTTGGATTATATGTAGAGTTCAATATGGTGAAGTTGATGTCTATTGGCCCAAAACAGAAAATTACATAAACTCAGAAGTCTCGTCTTCAGATGGAATTAAGAAGCAACCTATTAAGTCTCTCTATTGGCCCAATAAAAGCTACCAACTTCACACATGGTGTGTGTACTTTTACTTTATAAAAGTAAATCTATGTGGTATATTCAATGAAGGGAGAGTCGTCAGGATAATTGTTGGGATCACGGCTAGGTTAACACAGTGTGGGGTCCACAGTAAAAGAAGGCTTTGGGCAACTCTAGGTAAGTTAACAGGATAAAGGGGGGTAAAATAGTAAGGGAGGGAGTGAGTATGTGAGTGAGTTTATATATTAGAATAGTTGTCTATGTGTTAGCATGAGTGTGTATGTGTAAATGTGAGAGGGACCAGACACGCTCTTCCTCCTGCAGAAGTTTACTGAGGCAGACTCTTCATAACGTAATGTCAAGGAGCGGACTCTTGAGCAAACTTTTCTTTTAGTGAATAAACCCCAATGTCATATTTCCCTTGTAAAGCACTTTTTAATATATATTAATATATATAAATAAGTTACGTTAAAATTAATTGAAATTAATTTCAATTTTAAGACAGTGAATATGTTGGAGTCTGAGGTCATACAATAACCCCGGATGACCCCATCTGGTTCTAGGACCTCCAGCAGCTCTACAAAAAAGCGGATCTGTCACTTATTTATGACAGGTCCGCCTAAAGCACCATAGAAACCGATGCGGCTACATAGACTAATGGAAGTTTAACAAAGTTTCCCAGCCACTTTGTTAAGGAGGAGACATTCTTTCAAACCTGTTCTCTCTTAACTGATGTTGCCACTGATTTATCCTGACATGAGAGGCAAAGCAGATCGAAGAATTCCAAGCTCTATTAGCAGTAGCTATGTCTGTTTTATAGCCAGTAAGTGTGAAATGTGTGATTTGATATTGTATTGCTATTTCACCTCATCATTTTTAGCAGGAATGCAACTTCTTCTGGTATTATAAACAATATATTCTAGAATACAGCCAACAGATACAACACATGGAATTCCAATCATAGAAAATCATGGTCCCCCCCAATTGTGGATGGCTGTCAATTTTTCCCTACCCCCAATTAAGCTCCTGTTACCCCAACTGTGTAAAGACAAACACATTGCCCCATTCATACCACCCAAGGTATTTTATACCCCACCTTATCTGCTATGCTGCTGGGATCGGTGTGTAGCAGTTCTGGGCTTGGGATGTCAATAAGAGCTCCATCACCACCTGCTGCAGCCTCATCTTCTCCAGGAGAACAGCTCAGGGGGTGCTTGATGTCATGAAGGGACTTCTGCCCGGATGAGGGCAAAGATTTGGGCGTACTCGAGCCTGACATAAGGGAAGGTGTTAAGTACACAGAAACCAAACAGACTCGGCCGATCCTAACAACCGATATCCATGAACACACATGCACACATCTAGCGATCGAGTCAGCGATCAATTGGCAGTTTAGCTCTTCTGGATTAGATGGGGAGGAGAAAGAGTGGGATACTGAATACTGAGAGGTTCAAGCGAATCCACGAACCCACTTTGCTTCCTAGGAGGAAGGGGCTGGGTATCTGCTAGAAATACAATCCAGGCTTCCTCCACATCATGTAAACTCCTCGGATGTCTCTTGTCCACCCCTTATCTCCTGCAGAGTGCAGACTTCTCTTCCCAGTGTGAAGCTTGTTGATCCACAAGGGTCTCTAGAAAAAGACAGCATGCAGTGTCCAAACCCACCAAGCCTCCTTCCTGATCGCTAAGTGTTATTACTATTCATTTAACAGGAAGGTGCGATCAGTACGGAAAATAGAGAGTGGGCAGCTGTAACACCTCAAGCCCTCCCGTGACTCCTCCCCCTCGCGCTCTCTCTTTTCCTCCATTCCCATTTGCCCCCCTCCCAATCTCTATGACGAAGAGGAAGTTAAACCTCAAACCTCGGTTCCAGGAAGTGTTTGCAGCCCTTATACAGCTCTCTGGGAAACTTACTGCTGCTCATTAGGGGGGGATAAAAAGCCCCAGTCACATCAGCGGCTTGCAACAAAGTGGGATTTAACAAATGACACGTTTTCTGTGACGTGGAGCTGCTCCTTAGGAAGAATCTCAAAATCTCCCACATTCCAGAAAAAACTGGAGTAAAGTGGAAAGTCTGAGGTGGAATTGAACCCCACTTACTGCCAGTCAGCTCCAGCACTCACTGAGTGTTTTAAAAATAGTGTAAACATTTAAAAAAATGAAATAAAATAATATATTCCACTGATGTCTCCATGACCTCATAAGGGGTACCATCTAGTTTCAGGAAAGATCTCTGAGGTCTTCAAGGACCTCAAGGGGATCTCCAATTAAATAAAAAGTGAAAAACATAAAAATAATTAAAAAAAAAAAGGTAAAAATTTTAAAAATGGAAAAATAGATGCCATAACATCCACTACAAATGTTGCTTGTAGGAGGTAATCGGTTGAAAGATGGTAACATTTTCTAAGCCTGTGTACAGGGGTCTTGGTAGATCCCATGGAACGCTCCCACCAGCCGGTGCTGGAGGTGGCTGGCAGCGGGTATACAATATAATAAGTATCATGTTATATAATACATTATGTCTTTGAGAAAACAGAACTTTGTCAAAACTGGAATATCTTGTCTGTACTTTTTATTATGATGAATATCAATGTTCCTTCTTTACTGTATAATGAAGCCAGGTCCACCTGAGGTCCAGTGGCTTAGGAGGGCCCTGCAGTTCTGTGACTTGCCACACCTCTGTCTCACATTTGTGGTCTCTGCATCACAGAGTGAAGTGGCTTCAAAGCAATGGCATCATATCCTAGCACTTTGTTTTCTCAGTGATGCACAGACCACAAGCTCCAGGGAGAGCAGGGCCGATATTTGCCCTTTTCTATGAAAGGGAACAAAGCAATGCTATACTAACTCCTTGTCCTGGGCACCGCAATCTCTGAGGGCAGTCCTGAATGTAGGGTAAATACCCAAAGCTCTTTGTGATGCAGTATGAAGAATAAATCTTACCCCTCATCTTTAGACCTGCCAGCTGTTCTGTTGCTGTGTCCACCATGGTATGTGTAGCTGGGCACAGTCAACATGCCAGTGGTACGTTCTGTCAGAGGCAGTTCTGTGTTAAATCCTGACACATGATTGACCAGATTTTTAAATGAATACAGTCAGTTTTAATGATTTAATGAAGAATAAGTAGGTTTCTTGGTGGTGCTTCTCGTGGTGTCCAGAAAAATGTATAGGTCTATTGGGGGTGCTTCTTGTGGTGGAGCCCTATATTATTTTCATGTTGGTTCGAAAACTAGAAAGAGCAAGAATATGTACCCCTGATGCTGGACACCTACTTTACTGTTCTTTTACTATGCGTGATCTAAAAAGGGAGAATGACATTAAATTTTGGCGCCCATGGTCGTTATGTCGACAGAAATCTGAACCATTTAGAGTGACTAATTTTCATAAACAAATCATACTACTGTCTGGCTTTCTCCTTACTTTGACTTCCAGCAAAATATTAGCTTGGCGGTAATAGAAACTTGGATGAGAAACACATTATCTTAAGATCCTTCACCATACCTGCGAAGATCACAAATAACCAGATAATGAGACTCTTCAAACATTAACCATAAAACTCTTCAAAAATTCCATTGCAGTAGCTTGCTGAAGACAGTAACCCAATGGTTCTAATAACGGCCGCTACGAGAACCATCAGGTGGTAAAGATATTGTCACCTGCATTCAAACTCAGATGTTCGGGTTGTAAACATTTAGTACCGGTTTCAGTGTGGTTTCATATCATGCTCTGTCCACAGTACATGGAGCCACAAAATGTTCTTTGTTCAGCTCACTTTGTGTAGGTGTGACATCTATCTCACTGCAAGGCAGAAGTTCCTCTGTAAGAAATGTTCAAACCTAAACACAGCCATTGGTAACCGCATATAAATGTATCACCAGTTCCTATTATTTACCACAGCCTGGCCCTAGATCATAACCTCCACCTCCAACCTTTTCATTTAATATTTCTATAGCCTTTTAAAAGATTCCAACTAATTTATTGAGGTTGCTTCCCGAGAAGTGTGACCAGTCTTATTTGGTTTTGCCTTGTTAAAATTACAGTATATTGTTAATAACTGTTTTGAATACTTAAATTAAATTAGGCTTGAGCAACGCTCTGCATAATGCCCTGAACAAAACCTTGCAAAGTATCTCAGACCAAACTATCCCAGCTTCGATAGTTAGTTGGCAGCAACTGCACAGTAACCTTCCTCTTTTGCTGGGTATGTCATATCAATGCCAGCCCACACTGCTCACGATTACCTGTACTTTCATATCATTATATATATATGCATACTATAGAATTGTTTTGGAAGAAGGAACTAAAGAGCAAAGAAATATCTTAGCAGATTTTGCATTTCCTTCTGGGTTTTTTTTTAGTCCATGAATACCACTAGGATTTAATTCTGGCAAACCAATGTTTTTTTTCTCTAAAGCACAGGTAGAAAAAAAGACCTGTGTACTAGACGTATGCACTCAATAGGATCCACACTGACTGCCCCATGTCCAGCCTCCAGCTGGTTCTAGCTGAAATTTTATTATTAGTCAAAATTCTTATGAAAAATTTCAACGTGTTTTGAAATGGCCAAAAGAAACACTTTTTGGTATGATGGACTTGATTGTGGGCAAGACTAGTGTGTGGGGAATTACCAAGGCAAACATGGACACCTGGGACATATATTGCTGTACATGTGAATCAAATCTTTTAGGGTGCAACATGTTAATAGAGTAGGCTGAGGTTTAGAACCTCTCAGAGCTCTTGAAAGTTAATGCGACTCTTATTTTAAGCTGTGGTCAGGATTTCTGTTATGGTCTGCTGCCTGGAAGCCATGGTATGAGGAATAAGGGATAGTCTGAAGATTCACCTGAAGGATAGGGTGAACGACAATGGGAATTGTGAGGGTTTGCAAAGTATTGCAGGCAGCTCTCCATTTTTCACTCAACAGACCATGGACATAGCCAGGTCATAAAATGAAGGCATTGTAGAACTACCCACTCAATAAAGTAGACATGTGCCTAAGGACTACTAAACTGAGAATGTGACCACAGAAAAAGAAAGAGAAAAAAGTCACACACAATGAAGGATGGATTGCCACAAAAGATCACGTTGCAAAGTCACACCATACCAATTCTCTATAAATATTTAAATTATTATATATTCAAGAATTTATAACCAGCTGAACAGGCTAAGTTGTGTAACCTTTTACACTGAACTATTGAGATGATAGGTATAATTGCCTTTTCCTATGTTGCACATCTGATTGTAGCGCACTGTAGGGTGTTAAGCGCGGTATCTAAAAATAACATTGACAGGACAACTACTATCCCATCTAAACAAAGTTGAAAATGGTAATGAGAAGGTCTAGAATATGGTTGCCATAGCAAATATGAATATGTAATTAGCATACTGCCGTGTCTGCAGAGCACTGGTATTTAATGCTATACTCAGAAGCTCGCCTTCTCAGACTTATAGAACCCTAAGGAAAGCAGTATACAGCAGTATGCTGATTACATAGTCAGGTATTCATTTAAAGCAGGGATGGGGGACCTTTTTTCTGCCAATGGCCATTTGGATATTCATATTATCATACAAAATTATCAACTTAGAAATTAGCCACACATTGTAAATTTATCCCACCAGACAAACCTCCCTTGAATTAATGCCCTATTGCCCCCAGCCATCTTCACATTGTATATTTATCCCACCACCCAGCCCCCTTTTAGTATTGATTTATATGATGCCTCCAGCCAGCACCCCCTTGTGAATTAATGCCCCTACACCCTTGCGTATTGCGACCAGCCAGCCCCACATTGAATATTTATGCCACCTAGCCACCCCCCGTTAGTATCATGTCAGCACTGACACCCTGATTGCATCCACAGGACCTGCCTAGCACCCAGACTGGAAACATAGGACTTGCCATATTTTCCCCCAAAGAGCCTCCCTGTGCCATATTTGCCTTAAACAGCCTCCCTGTGCCATGCATCCCCCACTTACACATCCATGCTATCACACACATATTCATTAATTCACAAATATTAATTCACTCATTCAGATACTCATTCATTCCCTCATCCACAGATACTGATTCACATAGACTCATTCACAAATATTCCTTCATTCAGATACTCATTCTTTCATTCAATCACACATACTCATTCATACACCCTACTCCACCCCCTTACCTGAACTGCAGAAACTCACCAGCTCTGGTGCCCACACTGCTGATTACAGGACAAGTTGGCACTCTTTGAGGGTGAGGGTAAAACGAGAAATGGGCTAAGGGATATAAACATACATGGGAACTCAACGGATTTGACCCAGAGATCTTCTGGTGCAGCGCCACTTCTGCGGGTCAACACCTGAATCCTCCGGGTTGTGGGAGTGGGGTCTTGACTCACCCCGCTCACTGCCCATTTGTCCTTTAAATTGGGGTGTTTCCCACATCAGCGGGCAGTCCTGGCTGCGTCCCGTGAAGATGTTCCCAGGTATGGATTTAAAGAAGTAAAAGGGGTAGGGGGTGAGAGTGAGGAAAAGTGCCAAGGGGCATTGACAGATTTATCTGTGCCACTTGCACCCTGTGCAAGCAATTTCTCTTTTACCACCCAGGGAAAGCAGGAACACAACAGGGTTACGTGATGTAACCATAGGAATGACTGTGCCCGTGGCAGCTGTCCCTTTTGCCCCACGTAAGACGTCCTTAACACACATAAGAAGGGGTTAAATTCCATACTTCAGCTGAAGGAACATAATATAGTCAGAAAAAACACCTCTGCAAGTATTTAACCTTCTTGCACCTCCCTACTTTTGAGGGTCACAAATCCCATAAATCTGGATTGGGGTGTTTTAAAGTATGCTGGACCCACGTGAGATTAGCGGGTTTTTTTTGCATGCTAGCCAGCTGAAGTCACGATATATCAGCTTGTAGCATACCGTCACTTACATTTTATCGCCACCGTGTGTTACTATTGCTAATTGCATCCCTGTACCAAGCACAACGCCCGGCCTACTTCCTTATTGGCTGTAAACAGACCTATCGCAAATGCATTAAGACGCATGCTCAGAGGCGCTGCGGAAAGAGTCGCGTTATTATGATATCGCAACAATCGTCAGAGCCATTTTTGTTAAGGGCAACCAGAATTATATTTTGTAAGATAATAGTTATTGTTGGACTAACAAAGCACGATAGGCATAAATAATACATAGAGGAACAGTACACGACGACGTATGCAAGGTTAAGGTGCTTCTCATAAGAACTGTTCAATATTAAGAACGGGAGGGCGCCGTATTTCTGTTTCCTGGCAACCAAAAGACCACCCCCACCTTTTAGCTGCTGAGCAACATGGCGGCGCCTCCAGCGGCTGCGGGTAATAACACGGGGTGATGTTTTGGGGTGGATGTGGCTGATCGGATCATGGGTGCACATTGTTTGTTTCGGTGAAGAAATCAGTGTAATTGGAAAACTGTTTTGTCCGTTGTTAGAATCACAAACTCCCCAGAATAGTGACATAGATCCATCTGGAAAAGTTGGATATAATTGAATTTTCTGCCTCTCCAGATGTTGATTAATGCGAATAGTTTAACATGTTGAAGGAGTACGTTTCTTCATTGAGCATAATATGTTTAACTGGCATAATGCGTGTTGGAGAATAAATTCATGCACTTTACCTGAATAAGTGATGCTGTAATATAGACTTACCTATATGTGTATATATTCTCATGAACTCCCATCACTATATACTGAGCCAAACATTGACGATAGTGCAGGATAACCCCTATCACTATACAGTAAGTATACCAGACTTTGACATGGTATGCCTCTGCCCCTGAGGCAGCCCGGCCGTGCCGCAGCTGGCCCTGAGGCAGCCCGGCCGTGCCGCAGCTGGCCCTGAGGCAGCCCGGCCGTGCCGAAGCTGGCCCTGAGGCAGCCCGGCCGTGCCGCAGCTGGCCCTGAGGCAGCCTCTCCGTGCCGCAGCTGCCCCTGAGGCAGCCTGTCTGTGCCACCTCTGCCCCACTAAATAGCCTGCTTGTCCCATTTCTGCCCCTAAACACTTACTCACTTCATTCATTCACCCACTCGATCTCCTGCACCTCTCTACCTCTCTTGCGGATTTCACTGGTCCGGGGCCGCCTAACACATACCTGCAGCAGTGTGAGGAAACTCTTTACCCGCCCAGGTTCCTGCTCTCCCGGGCGAGAAAAAGAGTTTCCTCACACAGTGCATGGGTGCCACAAAAGTGAGCTGCAGGCCCGCGTTAGGCTGCCGTCGTGGCACCCCCTTGATGAGTGGCACCTCTTTAGGTATGCTACTGCTTACAGTAAGAAATAGTTAGTTAATAGAGTCATACCCCTCTGTAAGGACATTTTCTTTAAGGACGCTCAAGAGGAAGGACATAGTTGCAGCTCGACCATTCCCCATTCTTCACGAGAACAGACACAACAGCATGGCAGCAGCAAGTCAGTCTGTCTTTCGAACCTTTTGTGGTGGAAATGACCCAATGATTGCAGTACAGGCATTGATAAATGTAATAATGTAGTACATTCTAATTTTAGATACATGCTCTGGACCCCATTGTGACCATTAACGTGGGGTATAGCTGGTTGGGCCAGCATTGTCTGCAGCCTGACACCTGGCTCGTACTGGCTTATGAAGAGGGGATGAGAAGGAGCCAGATCCAGACTGACTGTCTTGTTTAGGATTCATGGCTAGGTCTTTCCTTACATTGAGGCCATGTCCAGCTCATCACATACGCATCGGCATATGCCATGTCACTGGCTCGCTACTCAGCTGTAGTATTTGGTTTATTGACTAATATGTGAATTTCAGGGAAGTGGATTTAAAAAAAAATAAAAATCCGTACATAAATGAGGAGTAATGTCCAATGACCAAATTATTAATGATGGTAGCCATGACGTATTTAACACCATTCTCTGTGTAAAGATTTGAATTGCTGTACAGACTCCGTGCCACCTCACATGCACAGGGGAGGAAATTCTAGTTTTAAGGGGCACTCAGCTGTCAGGGACACTTTTTTGATTATTTTATTATTATTATTTTTTATATAAATTAGCTCCTTCCCCTTCAACACAAAAAAGTAAAAATGTTTTCTTTTTCTAAGACCCTAATTCTTTGTCAACACCAGAATAGTCTTTTTAAGTCACAGATTAAAAAAAAGATAATTGTATATCAATATTGAGAGTATATGTGTTCTTTGTGTGCATGTTATATAGAATTGTTACAGTCATTAAAATTGCTTCTTAATTCTGTTTACAACTTGTCCTCTGGCACTCGGTTTGTGAATATCTGATGGAAGGAAATGGGCCATTCCCCCCCCCTTTATTTTGTTACACACAAACATCCTCTCAGCTTCCATTAATGTATGTGTTTCATATATTTATATATATTTATATATATTTATATATATAGTCTACGTTAAATGTACTTAGTACACCGTATGTGTGTTAAGAGTTTTAATGACTCATTATTGGAAGATGTTCATCCTGGTTACTAAAAATAGGAAATCGCACTTTTTGAGGCTTGTGTTAAAAAAAAAAAAAAAAGGTGGCTAATGACGCAGGAGGATATTTGAGACATGGTTGAAGTGGCATTATTCGTTGCGAGTGCCTTGGGATTTAGGATAGTGCCATTCTCTGAAGCTCACATACTTTTCATTTTTTCTCTTAAGCAAGATATATGTTTTCCCTTTCAGGCTCCTTTTGTCAGCACTGGTGGTATTGTTTCATAATATGGTCATTTTTGGTCCTCGGTGTCATATTTGGCTTTTTCCATTACTGCTGTTAACAAAAATATATATGTGTACGTGGCTTACAGGCTGTTCCAAATTTGCGTTTCACTTCATGCCACCACTGGAATTTCACATTGAGTTCCCAGGGTTTCACACTGGGCTCTGAAATAATAACTTCCAACTGTCAGGAGAGGCATGAGTTATATGTTTGTACATTTTTCTGTATATGAGTTATATGTTACATGGGGGTTTTGAAGACACTGGCAACAGATACAAACTAAGGTACACAAAAAAAACCCTGTCAATTTTATATAAATGTTGTTTTTTTATTATTATTATTCTGCAGGTTTTCCAAACAAAAACAGAGTTGCAATTTTAGCAGAACTAGACAAGGAAAAAAGGAAATTACTTATGCAAAACCAGTCGTCAACCAATAATCCAGGTGCCAGGTAAGCATGTATATATATATATATATATATATATATATATATATATATATATATAAATAAATAAATAATGTTTGTGTCCAATGTACATATCCTGGTTTGGTTTTGTACATGGGCAGTCTGATTAGGTTTCTCTGCCATGGGTGTGTGTGTATGCAAAAATGGTAATAATGGTTAAACAATAAATGAATGTTGTAGAAGGCAGGAGCCAGCCGCCATACAAATCTGGAAGCCAGCTCAATATTTTTTTTCAAGGAGACAAGATGTACAAAAACTATCCCCACTTATAAATGAAATGCAACAAACTTTGTTGGAAATTACATTTATTTGTAGCAGTAATATGTTTCATGTGTCTTTAGCATTGCCCTTTCAAGACCTAACGTGAACAAAGATTTACGTGACCACGCAGAGCAACAGCATATAGCAGCTCAACAGAAAGCTGCCTTACAAGTAAGTCTGCCATAGAAACAATCATTCCTTGCCAAGAAGAGGCAACCAAATCCCACTCACCGAAACACAAATTACCATCATCTCAGAAATGGGGGTGATAACTATAATTATTTATGTTACTCAACACTTGTTTTTTTTGTCTGTTCCCGCAGCATGCTCATGCACATTCATCTGGATATTTCATAACTCAAGACTCTGCTTTTGGAAACCTGATTCTCCCAGTTATACCACGCCTTGAAGCAGATTAAAGATGGAGTCCTTTCTAGATGCTTTTCTCCGGCAACGCACTGTGAATACTATATAATGGGAAATGCATACTGAACTTTTAAGGGATCCAATGTCTGGGTGTAAATTATTGTTATGGTTGTTTTTATATTATATGTAAACCTCTCTGAGAAAAGCCTTAGTAAATGAGACGTTTGGACAGTAATCGAGTGTCTTATCCCAAGCAATCAGTAAAAGGTGGCATGGCAGTTTCTTTAAGTAGATTCTGGGATGCTTGGCAACATTAGTTCCTTTTTCACTATCCTGCCTGACTCAATTGCTTCCTAAACCTAAAACCAGGAAAGCCATAATCTTCCAGTATTTAGCCACATAGACCTTACAAAAGTTGATGACCCCCACTGAAATAGCTAGAAGCATCTCCACATCAAATCTGGGCCTGCTTTACTTTGTTAAAATGGTAAGCACCTGGTACTTCCAATGAGATGTACCTGTTTACTTCGTGCAGTGTAATTTCCCTAAGTGTATGCCTGCGTCCTGTATTAAAGGTTTACATTTTCTGTCATAACGTCCACATGTTCTTGAAGATTTGTTTTGGGTATGATGATTGTCCAGATCATCACATCTCTTGGGTTTTCTGCCGTCTAGCACAAGAGAGCATACCAATGTTCCCTCTACCATAGCTTCTCTTATTATCTCACTAACACTTCCCAGCTTTGATTCTGTCATAGACTCTTCAGATGGTAGTCCAACAGAAATCTTAAATAGAAAATGCATCCTTTCGCAATATTGTAAATCATGCCAGCAGGGTACACATATTAGAAGTTGGAAAGTGACAGGGTTCTCAGAATTAATATTACATTTGTGTTTGTTCACACATTAAGTTTGTATAATCTGTTGTGTCTTATTTGAAATGCAGACTTGAATATTTTTAGCTGCAGCCATATGTTTAGAGTTTTTACTTTAACAGAAAAGATATTTATTCTTAAAGGCGTATGTCTCTGAAATTCCTGAAATGGAAACAGACACATTTAGCAAATGCAACTGAGTTTCCTCATATTGAACAGTATATTCAGTTTTAATCTTGTGGTTTTGTTTAACCAGATTAAAGCAAACTGCTGGATAGCCAACTGAGATCAAACCTATAGAACAGGTGGTTCATGCTGAATTAGGGGAGTTATGGTGCTGAACATTTCGATGAACCTAATTATGGGAATATGCAGGGAGAAAACAGTAAAATTAAGTATTTTCTTACATTTCATTGTCTAGGGGGTCCAAAGAGTTAGTAATAGGGCACGTGGTTGCCATAGAATTAGTAGTGTAGTACATGATATGTGGAGGAAAACACACTATATCACCAAAAGAATGTAGACACTTGAACATCACACTGGCGACCCCACTCTGTCACTTTCTTTGCCACTAAGATGATTGGACTACCGTCACACTCAACCGAAGCATAAGGGTAGTGAGATGGGTTACATCCCCATTAAGTTCATCTAGCCCAACGATGGGGAACCTATGGCACACGTGCCACAACGGGCACACAAAGCCTTTAGTTGTGGCACATGGCCAGGTTGACGACTCTACATAGCAATACTAAAAGGTATACATTTAAGAAATTATTTACACACCGCATAAATCGTCACTGGCTAAATCGGACTTTTTAGTACTTGCACCTCCGTTATTGCCAGTAAACATTTAGTTGGCTCTTTGAATGGGATACAGTGTTTCTTGCAAAAATCTATTGAGGGGGATTTAATGTTCTACGAGAGAAAAAAAAATGAGTGTTTCTTTGTCAATATGTCAAGAAAAATATGTTCTCATCTCCACCTAGGTAAAAATAGTAACATTGCTTAGGGAAACCATATATTTCAAGTATTGTGAAGGGTTCTTGCTTGTTACTTAAGATTCTTATGAAAGAATGTTTTCTGGTTTAGATTCCTCTGTTATATGGGAGCTGAAGTGCAGAATATGTTTTTATTAACAAAAAAACTTACTAGCTCCATTTTACAATTATGTACTGATTTCTAAAAGTAGACCTCCATTATATTGATCTTTTATGATGTGTTGTTAACAGTATGTGGTTGTACTATAAATAAGGTGTCATGGCAGGCTGATCTAACATGATCCTCACGACTGACAAAAATATCTTAAAAAAATCATTAATACTATGCGAACTTGAATTCGGTATCATGATTTTAAAGAAGAGGTATCCAACCTAGTAGTTACTATTGGGGTTGGAAAATATCTATTTGCCAGGGGTTCAGAAGAAAATACAATGTATATAGGGAGTCCAAAATTTTACTTAGCAGAAGCTTACATGTCGGTAGTCAATACGTTCTCCCCTAGCTTTCCTCATTGCCCTTAGTTTGTTGATATAGGACATTAACAAATTACCTCTTGCATCCCTATATGCATCGGAGAGAATCCAATCAATGCTGCTTTGTACTTCATCATCATTTTGTAGATTTGTCATCATTCATCAAAGTCTGCAACACAATAATGATATACCTATACACACTATATGACCAAATATATGTCACTATATGTTGACCATATGTTGACCATCACACCTATACAAGTTGTTGGACATCCCATTTCAAAACCATGGGAATTAATATGGAGTTGCCACCGCTTTGTGGCTGTAACAGCCTCCACTCTCATGGGAAGACTTACCACAAGGAACTTGTGTGAGATCGGACACTGATGTTGGACGAGAAGGCCTAACAATTGTTTAAATTGTCTGTGTATGCTGTAGTATTCACATTACCCTTTGGTGGAGCTAACCTAAGCCTAGCCTAAACCCAAACAGCCTCAGACTGTTATCCTCTGCCAAACTTTATAGTAGGCACTATGCATTCCAGTAGGTAGTATTGTCCTTGCATCCATCAAACTCAGATTTGACCACCAGACTTTCAGAAAGTGAAGCATGATTCATCACTTCAAAGTACACATTTCTACTGCTCCAGATTCCAGTGGTGTGTGCTTTACACCAGTAAAGGCTTGGCATTGCGCACATTAATCTTCAGCTTGTGTACAGCTGCTCGGCTGTGGAAACCCATTTCATGGAGCTTTCCGATGCACAGTGCTTACGCTGATGTTGCTTCCAGAGGAACTCTATTGTGTAATGCTACAGAGAACAGGAGATTTTTACACAATACGCACTTCAGCACTTGGCCACCCTGCTCTGTGAGTGTGTATGGTCTACAGCTTTGTGGCTGAATTGTTGTTACTATAATAGCACTTACGGTGAACTGATGCAGATCTAGCAGGGGAGAAACTTAAAAAAACTGACTTGTTGCAAACGTGTCATCCTATGATACTGCCATGTTTAAAGTCACTGAGCATTGTTTATCATCAAGGCTGTAGACCACTAGAAAATGTTTCATTTCCACCCTGCAGTATGTGGCACATGCCAACCCTTGGTATTAACCAAATAGACCTATATTAAAATTATTTTTTTGCCATCAAAAAACAGCAATATATGAATCAAAATTTGTGAATTTATAATAAGACACTTTTATAAATGCATGGGTGTGATGTGACATTAAAAAGCCCTCTTTAGATACCACCAGGGATACCTTTGATGAGTCTGCTACCAGATGCTACAAAGGACAAACAAATTATTTTTAAGGGATTGAGGGCATTTTTAAGTTACAAACCATTAAAGAAAATCTTTTCAGTAAAATTCAGTGGGATAGCCCTGACTGTTGTGCATTGCTAGCGACTGGCAATCCTGCCTTCATATCTGCACGCAGAGGTTCCAAACACATGGATGGGTGCTATGTGGAGGTGCAGACTAACCCTCCAAAAACACCCCTTCACATAACTACAACATGGGGACCCAACCATGGTATGGGAAGAGACACTTTAACCAGCTCAATGCCCAGATCCCACTCATCACCACATCTGGGCTCAGTCAGTTAATCTACTGTTAAACCCTAAGGCCAAAGACCGAGTTCCAGTGGCGACTCTTGGAACAACATATAGAGGGGGTACATAAAATACCACAGTTAAATCTGGGGGAGGCACTAATAAGTTCCACCACTAAATCATGCCACTGAATAATCCCCCCCTTGCCCTCCTGTAGCGACGCCTATGCAGAGTTCACTATACAAGAATGGCTGAGCTGGCCCTGCACAATTCCTGGTGCAGTCAGGTGACTTTCAAGAATTCTCCTTGATTTAAATATGCTTTATACTGGGTCATCCAAGCTATCCTTGGGGTCAGGCACCTTATTGTCACTTTTTGGTTGTGTAGGGTTTTCATTTCTCGCCATTGGGCACACATTTCCCTGGTGCGCTAAATGGCCAGTCCCACCTGCTTGGGGTAGATGATAACTGGGGTTGGCCTTTCATAATGTAGTAAAGTGAGGTCAGTAACTGCTTCTCTTCTGCAAATTTTTCTTCAAGTCACAGCTTAGATATCAGACATATTCTAGCAGAAGATAACATGACAAGACCAAGGACCAAAAAAGTTTGTTGGTCGGATGGTTCTTATCTCCTGAAGTTTTCCATTGTTAATTTTTGTATTATTCCTCTGTTGTTGCCATAGTGCTATAGAATCTACTGGTGCTCTATAAGTAAAATAGAACATAATTTCCATCTATACAGTTTTATAGCTACTGCCGACCTACCTTAGTTTTCTCAGTCTCCACTTACTGCTACTGGTTTCTGAATGTAACATAATGTATCCTTCAAGTCAAATACTGTTCTGTGGTATTATTATCTACAGTAATTACCATTGTCAGTGTGCCATGGCAGCGCTAAAGGCCATCCATTTGATTAATTCTTGGAAACTAAAGCCTAAAACTCAACCGCTAGACACAACGGTGAGTAACATATAACAGATGTCACTAATTCAAGGGTTGGAAAATAATTCTGTACTATACGTGTAATGCATTAGAACCTTCTATGCTGAATCAACCTGAGCTTCAAAGAAATAACTTCTTCTATTGATGCAGCCACTTCTGCAAAAACGGAAATACGCTCTAATGTATTAAGTACAGATACTTTAAGACTCACACTCGGCGTTACCTATGGCTCTGTATACTTTTTTTTGTGAGCACAAGTGGTTAAGAGCCATTAAAACCATCTAAGGTGACGTGATAGGCACTTACCTTATAAAAAGCACATTTAGCCCTTAAAAAGCCAAGACACCATTGTAAGACAAGCTAAATAAAGAGACCTGGGGAAAGGTACTAATAATACGATGAAAACTTTAGTAATAACGATATTGCTTCTGATTTCACTATCCTGCTTTATAGGTAAGTTCTTGAATATACGTTTGCCGATATTATGATACAATTTCATATTTAATAACTGTTATTATATAAATGTAATAACTGCATTCAATAACTGTCAAGCTATTATATAAACAACAAAATAGGAAAATATATGGTTTTCTTTTCTCTGAATTACTTACTGTCATTGAATTTATATAAATTAGAAAAAAGTTAAAATCTAAACATAAATATAAACATTTTATTTTTTTAATGAAATTACAGTTTTAAATTCTACACAGATATATTATTGTTTTCTTTAATACAATAATAATGGTTTCTGAGAATATGTTTTTCCTCCTCAATGTAGATAATTACGTTTAGGATTTAACTACCATATATATTTTTTTTCTGTTTTATTTGCGCCACAAAGTGTACTTCTTACTGGTATTTTTTTCAAGTCTAGTTACGAAGTTTGTTGTATCCTCATTTCTCTCGCATAAAGTCTCTTTTTGCCTTTTATTGAGCTATGAATACTATAGTTGACTTCAGAAATACATTTTCTAATCATAATTGCAAAAAATGCATTGCAGTGTGTCTGGAAACAAAGATGGTATGTGCTAGGATGCGACGAACAGTATTCATTTTAATGTTTTCTGTATTCTTACACAGATGCTTAGCCTTTGTGAGACTTAAGCATATTGGTCCCACTGAATATCATTGTTTCAAGAATTTTATCTCTAACTATCCATGATTTATTCCATTTCTCCTATACATAACGGCGACCTGCTTTCCTATTTAACCAGTGACACTTCTACGCAGTGCATTATGCAGGGCTGCCTACCCCTAAGGCTATTTGCCACTCTTCTATAGATACGCTAAAGTGCAGTCATCCTGAACACATTTTTATTAGAGAAAAGCAGAAAAACGAGTAGATTAATGTAGGTGGTACAAACCAGGCATTTATATTTGCAGATAAAACAGTAAAACGAGACCTTACAATAAATTTGAAAATATATGACATTTTCATAAAGGAGTTCTAATTTTTTTTCCCCATATATTCAAGCAAAACAGGTTTCTAAAATTTGTGACTATTGGCTCATGGCACAAGTTATTTATTTGGCTATTAATAGGGATTTGACTTTATTTTTTAATTATTGCCAACAAAGACATTTCACTGTTACACCACAGCAGCTACAAATTGAGCTATGATGTTCCACCTATTGGATTTAATTAATTTAATAATCTGCTTAGTAAATGTAACATTACAAACATAATACCTAGTACTACTGAATGCCCAAATCCTTCCCGGAATACATTTTTTAAACATCTAGATCTTTGTGTCATTCATATTGTTAGCCAGGAATACTAGATATAATTGGAACGGCACCTTTAATTTGATGGAATAGGCTTTGTGATCAAAAGGGATGAGGTCACAGTCTGACAACTACCATAATTAACTGCTTAATGGCTTATTGCCAGAAACTTTAAAATAATGCATTTAAATCTCTATTGGACAAATGTAGTGAATGGTTATTAATTATTTTAACCCACATAAATGCCATAACATTACCTAAGATAAAATATTATACCCTCTACAAATAATGTATTTATTGTTTTCTGCCATAAGAAATATTTTAAATTATGTTTATATATACATTTACCAAGTGTTAATTAGCACATGCCTGCTTTTTGAAGTTGCAGTTCCACTTACTCTGCTGAATTTAACACTTGCAGCAACTAAATGCAGCATTAGAAACATCATTCCTAGTACTGCCAAATGAAGGGAATGAATACAACGGCAGATCTATCTGTACTTGAGAGTACAATTAATGTTTTGTTAAGTGGAGCAATACTTTTATGTTTTCAAATGTTTTCAAATGTAATTTTTTCATAAAATGCAAATCACCTGTAACACAATGGCTTGTGAAAGGAAGAAAAAGTGTCCTGGTCTCTCTACTGTATAGTTCAATATATATATATATATATATATATATATATATATATATATATATATTGTTATGTTGTTCCCTTTAGAGCAAAGACAATGGGAAAGAAACTGGACCTCCAGTTCTATTGCATACATTTTATAATTTATGATGGAGTTACATTTGTGCACAAGTGTAGAATATTAACCGCTGTGTTTAATATGCATTTTATTCTGTATTGTAATTATTCCAGATGCTAATGGAGGATTTGAGTCTTTCAAAAGATCAAAGCCAAGGAGAGGTATGGTTATTAATATAATTGCTTTTGCAATGAAAGAAAAAATACAAGTTAATGGAGGAAATGTAACAAGGCGAATATCAAGAAATGATTACATTCATTATTAATGGGCCATGTTTAAAATCCGCATCTAGGCTACAAACAGTTTTATAGCAAGCATGTACCCTGTAATAGAGAGAAGATAAAGTTATGCTAATATATTAAAAATGTGTGTATCTCAATGTCTGTCTGTCCAAAACACAGCACAATGTTAACTTTAAAGTTTAAAGTGGCCAATAAATTAAATATATTATAGAAGGAATAACATTAAATCAATGTACGTAGCTGCGTGTGGAAATAGCATGTACTCTGGATGAGTTATAACGTACAGTAATTATATGTATTTAGGACAATCTTTAAATATCTGATTCTGTAAACATTAGCAAATCAGTACTTATGCTATACTGTGTATGGCGGCCATAGTTCTGTATTTAGTATATGAAATTAATGCAGATATATTCAGAAACTGTGCACCAAGAAAACATTTGAATATGTTTAGCATTTTGATGACTGCTTGCTTATTGCCTATTTAGTAAAAACATTATTAAGCAATCTATATCTATCTATCTATCTATCTATCTATCATCTATCTATCATCTATCTATCTATCCATCCATCCATCCATCCACATGCCCCCATGTAAACTGTCTCCAAGGTTGACATACTACAGGTCAGGGCTGGTACTCATTGGTGTTTAAAGATGGAACAAATGATTAGCCCTATACTAAGGGAACTTCCGAGGGGCCAAGCTGGTAAGCAGCGTCACCAGTAGGTTTTAGTAAGCACCTCCTGGAGAAAAAGTTCAGGCCTGCTAAAGATTAAGGTGTCATAAGTTTCTAAGTAGTTTGAGTAACTCACCTCTCTTTACCTCATGTCTCTACTGGTGCTTTGGCTCTTGAAAATGTCGAATAGTAGAAACATATGCTGGTATTATCTCTAACAAATCAATTAACTCATTATTATGAGGCTGTGTAGTACTTGTTTTCCCTTGCCACCTCCTTACATAGAGGGCTGTAACTTCCACAGAGCAAGAGACCCCAGGTTCCACAAGAAGTTGGGCATGATAGAGCTGTGATCAGCATGACAGGGGTCCTTTAACCCTGTCCCAGGCGCCAAGAGCCCAAATTATGTCTCTGCAAGCCACTTCTATGTAACTTTAATGAACCAATTTCCCGGTCTAAGTATTATAATATATTTTGCAAAACCCGAGAGGTTATGGAGGAAGTTTGGAGGGGCAGATAAACACTGGGCCCCTTCACTGGGGGCTGATCATTCAGTTGGGCAATTGGCCTCCCTAGTATGTTATAGCTTTTAATGGACTGATTGGGAGATTAAAGGTCTGTACAGAACACCAATGAATTGTTTCCATGGGAACTAAAGCAGAGCACCAGTGTATGATGGGACAGGCCTTTCCGACACTTTATTTATACCTAATGGTAGCTTATATGGTAGGTGTTTTTTTTTAAGATGAATCAAGTATTTACTTATGCAATTTGATATATGAAGATACTTTATAATACATAGTACATATTATTGGGAACTTAGGGCTGCAGAACACTATGATGGACTCATGCCCACAAAACATTTTGAGCTTGTAGAAAAGGACATCAAGGGAGAAAGAGGGCAGAGGAAGTTGGGCCTTAAAGAGGGAGACATAGGAGGTACCAACACAGGAGCCTTCACACACCTTGCAGGATCGCTCCGCGTAGGACTATGTAACATACCTGTAGCATTGTGTGATCTGCTTTTTGGGAGCAAGAACGGCTACTTTGCAAGTGAGACAGAGCTGTATCAATCTTTCAATGACAAATAACACAGATGGAGGACATGGAATGTCAGCAGGGACAAGGAGCACAATGATTAATAAATTAGGTCTTCTGACAGGTAATGATTAATTTCAATCATTTAATTGGGTCAATGGGAGAGGATAATGGTAGGGTACTACCCCCTGTGCCTAGTGATGACCTGCCCCTGTATCCAGTTAGGCCCACTGTTGTGGCAATAATACAGAAGCCCAAAACTTGATTGTAAGCTTGTTTGATCAGGGCTTTTGTAAACTCTTGTTTCTGTAAGTCAAACTGTTATGTCATGGACTACTTGTTAAGTCTATTGTATTATAACAGCTCTGTGAAATATGATGGTGATATATACAATTCATAATAATAATAATAAAAACCCAACTAGACATAAGCATTATGTGAAATTCTTCTGCTTACCAGCACGCATTGTAGATGGAAGGTCTGGCATAAGCTTGGATAATCAGGACTGCTATTCTCTATTCTTTTGCCCTTTCGAGTGCCAGGGACATGTATAACATAAAACTCACTTTATCGTACATGAGTTCTTATAAATTATTACTTTATCCATAGGTATTGACACATATGAATGCTAAATGTAAACAAAGTGGTTGAAACTCAAAAAAGCATACTATTCTTGTTAATGAAATGAACAATGTGCTCAGTTGCTAGCTAAACCACCTGTGATGATAGCTAAATATAAATAATCCAAGAGGTTAGGTTTTTTTTTTTTTAACACAAATAAATCACTATTGCTATGACAGAGTGAAAGCATTTATTAAGTCAAATCAATGGGGGACTGCATGTGGAGTGAATAAAAACTATATGTGTATGTGGATATTGTCACAGTACAAAACAGCTTTCTTTATCACTGGCATTCCATCAACATGACATCCACATTCTCATAAAACCACAGCCGCTAATTATGTAGGTCAAGGCAGCTGCTAATACACATACAGGGAAATTCTCTAGGTTTGACAAAAATCTCCTGGTTAAGCCCTGCTTCCCTGGGTCAGTGTTTTTCTTTCTCCAGGCTGGAAAGCGGTGTTTGGACATGTTCACCTGTCCACTTCAACCTACTCCCTATATATAAAGACTTCATATTTACTAAAATCTAGATAGGCATTATCAACAGCTCCTCCCTGGCCTATTATTTTAGTTACCTAGTCAAAAAAAATAAGTTCGTTTGAAAGGATCTTACTGCAGCAAACCCATGTTGTTTCTGATCATGCAAGCCACTGACTTCCAATCCTGCCCTGGTTTCCATTAATTTGCCAACGACTGACATGAGACTTATTGGTCTGCAACTGGCCGAGTGTTCCCTGCTACCTTTTTTTGTTAAGTGGTACAACAGTTGCCAACGTCCAGCCTTCTGGAACTGCTCCTGCTAATAGTTAAATAAGTCCATAAACAGTTTTGCCTTTAAATAATTTTGGGTGTATCCTATCGAGGATCATGGATTCGGTTTTTGTTTTTACTTTGGAGAGTTCAACAACCACTTTGTTACCCAAACTGCCTCTAGGGTTTCTTCTTTACTTTCTATAAATTATTTTTTACATAAAGGGAAACTCCTCTGCCTTTACTGACATCTGCCTTTTAAATTAACGCCTGGCTAGCAAAGTAATTAATACATTGGAGAATATAATGTAGATTGTTGATTCCTTTGTGTTCATACAATATTGAAAATAGGTATGTTTTATGTATGGGCCACCTTAAAAGCCTAATGTGAGCCCAAACTCTAACTGAAATTCACTATAATAAAGCTTGAAAAAATATATATTTTTGGAAAGCTTTATAATAGCATCAAACTTACCTTTCATCATATGGTCTAGTGTTCACATTTTTAATCAGTATGTAGTGATAAAAACATTTTTTATGCACTTAAAATTGCATCTGGCAACCAGATTTTCAACAGAATGACATCCCTGGCATAACAAATGCAATATCGTGTGCAATCCTTGACAAAAGTGATATATATTTCTCTCTTTGTAGCTTTCTTTTCTAAAAGGTCCTTTCCACTTGATTACATTGAAAATACCGAATATGGTAAGTACTTATCTGCATTTACATTTACTTTACAGCCATGTTTCAGTTTACTTAGTATTATTCCTCCTAAGGTGAAGTTAGGAAGATCATTGCAACCCAGCACAAGTTGTTGTTATGTGTTTGGTTCCTTTATGGAATTACTCGGCTTAAACGAGCACCATTCCAGAGACGCAAGTTGATTCGTTATATACAGTTATTCAGCAATCTGGTTCCTGGCTAGGGTGTGCCTATAAAGCATTAATACGGAACTAAACATTTATGGATATGCTATTTACCATTGTCTGTGTTCTAGGTTTCATACCTCTTCTAGCTCATTTGGTAAAAGTCCCAGTGTGTAGCTTCCGGTAATGCAATCCAGCCCCATATATATATTTTTTGGAGGTGGGCAAAGCTCTAGCATACACATTGTCAAGATTTCAAACATGATTGTTGCCAAAAAATGTGCAATAAGAGGGCAAGGAAATCACCAATGACATGGTAAATAAAGCAGTGGATTCACTAGTGTGCAACAGCTATCATGGATACTTTAGTGAACTTTAGCGGTCCAGCAACTTTAGTAGTCCAGCAACTGTATAGCCATGTGGCATCAGCACAGAGCTTAAGGTTTATCCCTGAAAATGGTATATTAACACACATATTCACCTTCTGCTCAGACTGCATCATCAAATCATGCGTACCTGTCCAAGAGAGATGCACGGAGGAAAACATCACGGAAAACAGTCACCAATTTCAAGGTATATTTGCACCTAGTTATAATGTCTGTCTTTTGGGGGGAGGCAAGCTAGATTTTTAATTCGATTTTTTTATAACGTACAGATGAAATGAAAAGGGAAATTGAAGACATTCGGTGCGTTATCCGCTTTGCAGTCTGTGCAGCTAAGTGTTTGGACAAATGGGGCAATCTCTGAAAGGACGTTTACCTGGTGATGGGGGTTTTATTCGGTGTCTTATAGTTCTACATGGAACAGACATAAATCTGCAGTGCTGACTTATAATATATGTTCCATGTATGTCTATGTAATTTATTTCAATCCTCCCACATAAACACTTACTTTGTATACTGCCTGTGATTAATGTAATGTACTGTAATATATATATATATATATATATGCTATATTTTATGTGTTTATTCATGATTACTATTTATACAATATGTAAGTGCAGCTATTTTTAAATATTTCTTGCTATTGGTAATTTACTCCTTCTAAGGAAAACATCAAAATGTTTTGGGGTTAAGATTTACAATTCTGTTATTTCATGACAATTTTTTTTTTGTTGATATTCAAGTATATAACTGGAAATGTAGATATACATTAAAGGGACAGCCATGCTCAAATCTGTTTTGTTAAGAGAATGTATGATTGGCAACAAACTATATATGAATAAAAAGAAATCTAATAAATGTTTTTTTTTGTTATTTCCATAAACTCAACATATATCTGGCATATCGTTATACGCAGGGTCAGATCTACCATAGACCCTGCTCCTTTGGCTTCTGCTGTGCATGTGCAATAAGCACGGCTTAGTATGGTCCCTTCTTTAAGTATAGGCAGCTAAGGGAGGAGTTAAATGAGATAGAAAAGTTACAATAACTAAAGTATGTATGCACTGATTTGCATGCAGTAAAATGTACCCAATATGAACATATGGCTTAAAGGATATCTGAGCATCTTAGTTGGTGCTTTTCTCACTGGTACATCACAACTGAAATCCCCGATTAAATACAAGTGACTTTATTCATAATATATTTACTTCCCTATGACAACTGCGTTGTTCCATTACACTTCAGTCTATGGCTCAATGTATCATCGAAACCGGTTAACGTACAACCCTTGAAAGAGTTCCGGTTACCTTTGAACACTAAATAACAAGACTAACATGTTTTTATTTAATAGTGTGTCCAAATATTCATCAAAACATGTTATATGAAATGTATCATTAAAGCAGCGTAAAAAAAAAAGAAAAGACAGAGCAGTTTTTATTAATTTCAGAACATTTTTGCCTAAAATTACCTTCAACAGTAAGAGAAGATCCAGTGTTTAACATAGGAAAAAACACATCTCCTTTCGTAAAACAAACATGGCGCAAACAATAGTTCATAATATTATACCACCTTTGAAGTGATAAACATATAAATGAGGCACTTCCTGATTTAGTTAAACTGTTTAATAAACAGAATTCAGATAGTCCTTCAGAAGTAAAGTTACTATCTACTATTAGAGGACTTCAAGACATTTTTAATGAAACATTTCTAATTATGTTAGCTTATGTATGCAGAAACTAAATTCAATAACTCCTCTAAGGTGTAAAAACAAAAGTGTCATTACAGGAAGGGAACTTTTTTTGTGCCGCTACGTAACATTTTATGTAACATTTGAAGTAAAACTTTATTAATTTGCAAATGTATTTCCTGCAAAAGTTGTACAAAACAAGATGAAGTATGTAATAGAAAAGGTAGAACTTTATCCATCTTGGGCAAAAAGCCAATCACTAAGAATCATACATTCCAAGCAACTACGGCAAAACTACTAGCAATGCAAAATCTTTTACTTTTGATCATTATCTACATATGAGGGTAGAGGCAAAAGTTCAGAAAGCCAGCAAACGTTTGCTTGAAGGTTTACATTTCTGTTACTCCATGAAAATGGAAGTTGGATCCTCCGCCCTAAGCCTGATTCCTAGGCCTAGTTAGACTAGGCCGAAATACACGGCTAAAGTAGCGAGCAATAAGTGTTGACTTAGCTATATCTTAGCTATGCGTTAGAATTTGATTTAGCACATTCAATACTTCTGTAAGATTTTTAAGAATCATTGTAATTGAATACTGGGGCAGGTAGTGGGATTATGTCTCTCATGGCTCCTCGATAACTCCCACAAATATCCTGTAACATACATTTTGAATAAAAGAGGAACCAGTTAAACATGTTCCGCTGCTGTGCACAGTAATGACCAAATGAAATGTGCTGGTGAATCAGTCATTTTTACACTTTAAGATAAAAAAAAACAAAACAAAAAAAAAACCCTTAGAAAACATTTTGTAAACTCCCTAGCAGATTTCCAGAGCTCACCTTTATAATATGTCCTGCTGGTTACATCTACATACAAGTAATAATTGTAATATTTACTGGAGCGTGAATAAGGTTGTTAAAAGTTATCAAGAGGACCAAATTTTCTGAATGTCTGAGTAAATGAAACAAATGTGTAATTGTCACACTGATCAAGCTTAATTCTTTTTGCCAGTTTTGGGACAACACCACGCAAAGAGCGGAGCCCCATCCTCTGCTCCTCATACCAGATATTTTCCATCCCACTGATCTCTTTTCGAGCTGTCAGATAAAAGGCTGAATGTGGCTCCATCTGACTAGGTGGGCGGAATGTATACATGTACTTGTACAGGAGACAGTATGGACACCGCTTGTGGCCATGTGAATGCTCATGATATATCTGCCCATAGCTCATTCTATTTGGGTTAACTTGCTTGTCTCTTTTTGCACCGTCTGTTCTAGCAAAAAATGGTCTGTTATTTGCGTCCTTGAGAAGTTCTATATCACCGTACATCAGATCTGCATGTTCCTGTAATGTCCTCATATTAAGGAACTGACTATTGTATTTTACCACAGAGGACAGCAAGCAGACTGGCCCATCATCACCCAAACAACCAATTTTCCACATTTCCTCTTCATCAGCCAGAGAAAAGTAGACAATGTTTCGTGACCGAGAGCCAGACATTCCAGCTTTGTTGAGCATTTTTAACTTTTCCTTGAGCTTCTGGGATGAGGAATTAAAGACACTACTGGTAATAGAGAACCCTGCTCCAGCATTCTTCAGAATGCGGTCCAAACCCCGGCGGATGGCATGAAGGGAGGTGGCAAGGAAATCTGATCCATCAGTTTTTTTCACAGTGATATAAAAGTCCTCCAGAAGTTCATTCAGCTTAACAGCTGGGACCTTAGAAGAAAAATGAACAAATATGATGATTTATTATAGACACTACTCATAACGAAGGACTATCAGTCATTTCATTCTTATTTAGTACAATATATAATTATAGGCCTTCAAGCACTGTGTCAATATATGTGCTAAAACTAACAAACATTCTGATGGCCAATATATTATCATCAGAAGATCAAAAAAGATGAGAACTTAACATGCAGTCGTAGGAAGCTTTGCATTTCAAGAACTACACTTTTAATTCCTATGAACTTGAATGGAAGCTGCAAGTTGACCTGAAAAGCGCATGTACATGTATGTAAGAAAATATCATACCCCTCAGCATTTTAGGTGTCCAAATCTAGACACCTGTCCTGGGGTGTGGCTAAGGGGGTCTGTGTTGCAACAGTACATACCTTAATTGATTTCAGAGCTTCTTGGACCAGTCAGGGAGATCAGAGGATCTTAACAACTGTGATACTTGGGAGATATGAAATATTATATGAATACCTCCAAGGATTTATAGCTAGTGTGAAGCTATTTATGTGTTCTTGATGCTTGTATTTTTTGTGTTCCTCTATGCATTTAGGTACACTATATATTTTTTATGTCTCCAGCATATTTTGTTTTCAAAAAAGTGTATGTTGAGTCAAAAACATGTTCTTTCTTACACTGTACCACATTTTACTAGTAAATACTAATAAAGAAACCAAAGCAACCAGTGTAATAAAAGTCTCACTAACCTTTGTGAAGTCCATGCAGTCTTTGAGCCCTCTCGTCATGCACCAGTAACGCCATACATTTAAGGCATACAAGGTAGCCTTGGTAGTGTTTGAACTCACGGCACTAATGCACAGGTCTTTCAGATCATCTTGAAAATTAAAAATTGGAAACCTGTTGAGTTTGGTTGAATAGGCTGAAAACACAAATATATAAAAAAAAAAAAAAACGCAAGAAATTTATTGGAGTCCCAAGAACATTGAAGCTAATATGATGTTTGAGTCAAAATATGTGTTTGGGTTGAATATTAGACAGAAAAACATAATTCATAAAATTCATATTAGCCCATATGTATAAAATAAAAAGAGAAAAATACAAAAAGGGCACTCAGGAAAAACAGCAGAGAAGCGGCTGTGGGTTAATGATTGTTCAAGAGATCATTATATGCTTTTTGATTAATTATAAGACTAGAAGCTGAAACTAAAACATTTATTGCAAAATATGAACCGTGTGCTTTTGTTATTATCATGAAAATGTGTGAATTGACCATGGAACCAAAGAGTGTTTGGATAATGGAAGCAATGGTGACACTACTGTAAAGGCAGATAAAGCTCCTCAGAAAATGATATTACTGTGATGCGTCTTTCAGATAAAGTCAATCATAATAAGCAATGTACTGTATTTACCTTGGGCATTGCCCCAGGCCTTTCCCATGGCATTTTATCATGGTGCTTTACCTCTTAAGGAAACATGGGCCGAGTATATTACAATATGGAGGCAGTGTGAATGGGCCTGTTGGGGAGATCAAGGGCCCCTATACAGGGGCACATCAAGGGCCGTGATTGTCCAATGGGGTGATCTGCCCCCCAGTTTTGTAGCAGTTGGGCTCTCGTTCCTCTTCCCCTGGACCTGCTGCCCTAAGACTAGCTAAGGCCAGAGTATGTCACTGATAATAAATACTTTTTGTTAGTTTATGTATTACATTAAAACAGGTACAACAACTAGGGCCTCTAAGAACCTAAATCCCAAGCAGAGTGGAATTGATAATAAGGAAAACACAAACGGGGGTGATTTACAATTTATGTATCAATTTGAATATGGTGGTAGCTCTAATGGGCAGTGTCAGAGGAGGTACAGCAGTCTGCTTTAAACAGTCACTCTCTCTAGGTTAATACAGTTCAAAACATGAAATAACACTGATGTCCATATCCTCCATAATATAATAGTAATCTGTCAGTAAATGGTAAAGGTGCTGTTCTACCTACTCTACTAAATATAACACTTTTGTAAACTAAATGCAACATAAAATAAAAACATTTTCTATTACTCTGGAACAGGATCGGACTGATGAGGAGGCAATAGCACTTTATGGTCTGTGGTTGTCAAGTAGGCCGATGGGTGGACATGAGAGGCCGCATGTTAAGCTATTATTCTCACGTAGTGTGCGGATTGGCATATCCACTCAGTGGCCGTACACTGCAGCACCTGATCTCCCGTGCCATATGGAGTGTTTGTGGTCAGAGGCCCACTAGGCATTTGCCCAGTGTGCCAGATGGCCAGTCTAAGCCTGCCCAAAGCTCTCCCAGAAATAATTATTTAAATATATTTTTTTAATTTTCTTCTGGGGAGCATATGTATCAGATACTGAAAATGCACTCTTAAAAGGAACACGTTGTGACTTTGTTTGTCATACTAGGACCCAATGTATTGTCTAAAAAGAACAGCACATTTAAGAACCACTAAATCAGCAGATCCCAAACAAACAGAAAATATTTTTTTTTATTATTGAGTGTGAACTTTTTCAGTCACTAAACAAGAAGTAGATCAGGGTTTCTCCCTAGTGACAGATCTGACAGGCTTAATGATTGCTGGGGTTCACTAAAATTGATATGAGCCAACTCTGTTAGAAGAAAGTGTCAGTAGTAATCGTTCTTGGGTGAGCTGTAGGCAAGAAGATTTAGGAACAGTGGCCAAGCGAGAGGGAGTAGATGACCTGGCCAAAGATCCATAGCAAAAGGGAAGGGAAAAAGGTATAATACCGCATAAACTTCAATGTTTACATAGTACTATGGATCAATGGTATAAATATGGCCGCCAGCTAAATGGACACTGCCTCATGTGGATAGATTACTGCTTGTAATTGGACTTGTCCATTGTGCTGAGGATCATATCAGTTTCATTGTTGCCTCTGTTACACTTTGAGGAAAAGCGTGATCAATTCAACGATACCTCCCAAGTGTCATCAGGGATTTGACTCCTTGTACGTGTAACCCTTAATAATTGTATCCACAGTGCCCTCTAACCAACTACCTCTCCCTCACCCTTCTCTGACATCACCAACTGGTCAATTAATCGCATGTTGTTTTGTTCCACAGGTTTTTTTCCCCACTCACCCCTTTTGATGCATTCTCTCCATCGCCCAAGTGTCCTGTTTTTATCAAGGGAGTCCTGATTTTCAGGAATTGTCTAGCTGTCCTGTTTTTGTGGGCAGTGGGGATGATTAAGCATCCCCTTGATCTACCCTGACCAGACCAGGGAGCTGTAAAATTGATTTAGGTCTGTGCTGTTGCAGCAAACAAGGAAACACCTCTTTTGCAGCTCTCGAGAGGCCAACTCTCAATGCTAGGAAGCTGAGTGGTAAAGAGTGGCTCTTCAGTTAGGTGAGTTTTTAGAAATTTTTTGCCATTTCTGATAAACGCGAAAAAAGAGGAATTTTTAAATAAATTATGGGTAACCGTTTTGGATGATTATCATTATATTACATTTTTACCTTTTTTTTCTTCTCCCCTTTTGAAATAAAAAAAGGTACCTTAATTTTATGAATGAGATGATCCCATCCCTGTTTCCATTGTGTCCTTAATGTGAAAAATAAATTTGACAAATCTCACATATTAAATATACACATGCTTTTGCAATATTTTGTACCGAATTGACAATTGTACGTTATTAAAATTTGGGTGTACAATGCTGTCTGTTTGGAAGTTTACTGTTAGGAAAAAATATATGTGTTATAGAAAACCATGAAATCTATTAATTGGTTGAGTCATGGCATTAAAATAAATACAGGCTTTAAGGGATCTTGTAACTCAGGAAACAGACACACTCTAGATTATTCATGATACCAAATCTTACTAACACCTTTATATAACATTTTAACTTATTTTCTAGTCTATATCTTTACAAAGGAATGGCAAAAGTGTAAACAATTTCCAAAGCTAGAGGCTTATGCTTTTGCTAAGAACCAAGAACCAAGAACCGGGTCCAAGAACCGGGTAACAATTTCCTATTTGTAGTGACACAATGATTCCAGTTTTTTAATACTAAACTTTTAATACTAAATTTTAGGAAAGCTAAAATTCTAAAAACAATTGTCTACTTTGAGAAAAATTAATAACAGGTTAACATTGTAAGCAAGCAGCCACCAACCTTTTTTCTCACGTCTACAGCCAACACTTCTCCATTCTCACAAAATTTTGCGCCTATCCATACCTCCAAAGTGCCCCCTTTAGGACTGACAGGCCCTCTTTTGGAACCATATCCCTTTGTCCCTCTTCCCTGATGTGCCTCTTTTGATAGCCAGACTCCAGGCTTGGCTCGTCAAGCCAATCATAAGCCTGAGTGTCTATATGGCTGTAATAAGGACAAAAAAACTTAAGCGGTGGAGCTAGTCTACTTGGCTCTGGCTTGCACGCTTTGATTTCTGATGAGCTGGACCAAGCCAGGTGTTTTCCTCAAGACCATTAAGGCTTGCCTAGCTATAGGCAGATGTGGCAAATGCAACATACAAATTGCTACTTGAGCTTTACATAATAGTAACATAGTAACATAGTAACATAGTTCATAAGGTTGAAAAAAGACCAAAGTCCATCAAGTTCAACCTATATACATATTGTGTCCCTACCGTGTTGATCCAGAGGAAGGCAAAAAACCCTTATGAAGCAGATGCCAATTGCCCCATACCAGGGGGAAAATTCCTTCCCGACTCCAAATATCAGAATAAATCCCTGGATCAACGTTCTGTCCCTATTAATCTAATATCCATAACTTGTGATATTATTGCTTTCAAGAAACACGTCCAGGCTCCTTTTAAACTCTTTTATTGAGTTTACCATTACCACTTCCTCTGGCAGAGAGTTCCATAGTCTCACCGCTCTTACTGTAAAGAACCCCCGTCTGTGCTGGTGTAGAAACCTTCTTTCCTCCAGCCGTAGAGGATGTCCCCTTGTTATAGATACAGTCCTGGGTATAAATAGGTCCTGGGAGTGATCTCTGTACTGCCCCCTTATATATTTATACATAGTTATTAAGTCCCCCCTAAGCCGTCTTTTCTCCAAACTAAATAACCCTAATTCTGATAATCTTTCTGGGTACTACAGTCCTTCCATTCCCCTTATTACTCTGGTTGCCCGTCTTTGAACCCTCTCCAGTTCCACTATATCTTTCTTGTACACTGGTGCCCAGTACTGTACACAGTATTCCATGTGTGGTCTGACTAGTGACTTGTACAATGGTAGAATTATTTCCTTGTCATGGGCATCCATGCCCCTTTTGATGCACCCCATGATTTTATTTGCCTTAGCAGCAGCTGCCCGACACTGGTCGCTACAGGTAAATTTACTGTTAACCAAGACTCCTAAGTCCTTTTCCATGTCAGTCGTCCCCAGTGTTTTCCCATTTAATACATATTCCCAGCCTGGATTTTTCTTCCCCATGTGCATAACCTTACATTTATCCGTGTTGAACCTCATCTGCCACATCCCAGCCCAAGCCTCCAACCTATGCAGATCCATTTGTAATCGTGCACTGTCCTCTATTGTGTTAACCACGCTACAGAGCTTAGTATCGTCTGCAAAGATTGATACTTTACTATACAATCCCTCTACAAGGTCATTAATAAATATATTAAAAAGAATAGGACCCAAAACTGACCCCTGTGGTACCCCACTAGTAACAGTCACCCACTCAGAGTATGTACCATTAATAACCACCCTCTGTTTCCTATCACTGAGCCAGTTACTTACCCACATACACACATTCTCCCCCAGCCCAAGCATTCTCATTTTATGTACCAGCCTTTTATGTGGCACCGTATCAAATGCTTTGGAAAAATCAAGATATACGACATCCAGCGATTCTCCCCGATCCAGTCTTGAGCTCACCTCCTCATAAAAGCTGATCAGGTTAGTTTGACAGGACCGATCCCTTGTAAACCCATGCTGATATGGAGTCATACATTTATTTTCATTGAGATACTCCAAAATAGCATCTCTTAGGAAACCCTCAAACAGTTTACATACAACAGAAGTTAAACTAACAGGCCTATAATTCCCCGGGTCACTTTTTGTCCCCTTTTTGAATATTGGCACAACATTTGCTATGCGCCAGTCCTGGGGAACAGACCCGGTCACTATAGAGTCCTTGAATATTAGAAATAGGGGTCTGTCTATTACATTACTTAACTCCCTTAGAACGCGGGGGTGAATGCCATCTGGACCTGGTGATTTGTCTATTTTGATTTTTTTTAGGCGGCACTGCACTTCTTCCTGGGTTAGACAGGCGACATGTACTGGGGCATTTATCTCATCCTGCTGTATATTACCTGGATGTAATGTAAGACAATGAATGAAAAGGGACAAAAAAGCACATACCAATACAAAAAATTGATAGGTTAATGTTATATAATTTACTGGGACAGACCTGAATGACCAAGCAAGACAAAGCTCTTTACTCTTATGACAACATGAAAGCGGCTGCACAGCATTTAACCCCCACACACATCCTTCACTTTACATAAGTGGCGATGGCTGCACATAGCAATGGGAAAAACGCTAGGCAAAATAAGTAGATATTTTGATATTTAAGAAAATGGACTTTCCAGAATTAGGGAGAGAAGACCTAGATGGCACAAATTGTGCCAATGGTTTTGACAGTCCATGTGCAGAGTCACAGAGACCCTCCTTAGCAGTTATGCACAAGACCATCTACAAAGTACAACTTCCATACTGGTAATAAAAGAACTTCTCAATGAGCTCAAACGCAAAAGTTGATACGTTGGTTGATAGCCATATGGCCAATAGGCATGTCTCCTTAATAATATGCCAAGTATGAATAACCTCCATATATGTGGTATCCTAGAGATATTCCACAATCTAGTTTTGTACAACATTTTCTAATGTTTTAATGGCTATCCCAGCTAAAAAGAACATTTTATATCATGCCCACTGATTCCCTAAGCTTTAGGCTACCAAGACAGAATTATCTTAAGATGATATCGCAAAAATACATTATTTCTATGTTCCCAAGTTGCCAAGAAATGTGCATATCTGTCTATCCCTGTAGACATTACAACGCAGAAGGTAGTTTCCTCCAGTCCCCACCAGAAATGTAACCACTCTATCCTAAATCACTGGCGGTTCCTAGTTTGTCACCAGGAGTGGTGCTACAATGACCGTTACTGCATTGTAAGATGTATGGGGATAGATCATCCAATCTCACAATCCCAAAATACAAACCAGGATATTAAACACATAGAAAAGTAAAACCCCCCAAAAAAACAGTACAGGGCAAATGATCATCTAAAGATTGTTCATCATATTCTGCAACATACAGAAAATAAGTTCTGACAATACTGTCCCTACTTACTGATACCCTATGTGGCCAAAAGTAGGTGTACATATAAAGCATCAACATAGAGTTGGTCCCACCTATTATAACCTCCACCCTTGTCAGAAGTCTTTCCAAAAAATTTTGGAGGGTGTCTGTGGGAAATTGTGTTCATCCAGCCAAAACATTTCTAAGGTCCGGCGCCGATGTTGGATGGGCAGTCCTGGCTCGCAATCGTTCCAATTCATCCCACAGATGTTCAACGGGGTTAAGGTCAGGGCTCTGTGCAGGCCTCTCGGGTTCCCCTACATCACTTGTCACACCATTTTGGACCTTTCCTGTTCATGCTGGAAGAGGAAAGGGCTTTCCCCCAAACTGGTGCCACAAAGTACCCTTCACTAGAACTAAGGGGCCTAGTCCAAACCCTGAAATACCAAACCAGTTATTAGCTTTCTCTTGGCATCCACCAAACCCAGATTCATTCATAAGACTCAAGAGAACAAATTTCCACTGATCCAGAGTCCATTGGAGGTGTGCTTTGCACCACTCTAGTCGATGCTTGGTATTGCACAGTGTTCTTCAGCTTGTGTGCAACTGCTCGGCCATGGAAACCCATTTCATAAAGCTCCAAATGCACAGCGCTTGTGCGGATGATGCTTCCATAGGCAGTATAGGGAACAGGTGATTTTTAATCACTACATGCTTCCACGACGAAACAGCCCCCCCATCTGTGTGTGTGGTATTGCTTTGTGGCTGAGCTGCTGTTACTCCTAGATGCTTTTACTTCACAATAATAGCACTTACAGTGCCATGGCAGATCTAGCAGATCCATGTTTAAATTCACAATGCTCTTTAGTATGGACCATTCTTGGCTACATATGTGCTTTTATGGATTCTATATATATATATATATATATATATATATATATATATATATATATATTAGCAAAGGTCATATAGTGTATCTGAGAAGGTAGGTTACTACAAGGGCATTGGCAGTCTTACAACTGAAGGTGGCCTGAGCTTAAGTTTGTTTAAATTTTCCATTTATTTTCTTGAAGAAGACCCAACTAATTATTTTCCTTTAGGCTATGTTCCCTTAATTATGACCTCAGCTTTCTTGGCTGGATAAGGACAACTCTGCTTGATAAGTTTTAAACATGGACATCTATAAGACTTACCTGATGTCCTTAAAATGCAGCATGTGAGGATATGACATAGCATAAAGGCTGGTAGCTTCAGAGAGAAACTGGAGATGTTGTAGTCCTCTAAAGTGGACATTTACAATAGAATACCGCTATTCTCATGCTCAATTTTTAAGTGCTTCAACATTTTTTATCCATATATTTCTTTATATACCATTAGTACAAATGACCAACAGGTTTGAAAAATTGAAATACAATTTATCATTCACATGCTTTGTTACTTCACATGAAATTTCCTCTCCAGTTGGTCATTTTTTTGTTTTAATCAATGCGCAAATAAATCCACAGCTATGAAGTAAAAAGCAGAACCCATTGCTTTTCTGCTCACTAGACCAGTACAGATATCAGCAGTAATAGAAGAGGCAGCTATTCTTCTTTGTACAGTTATGCGTAGTTTCCTCTTTTCTGGACATAACAAAAACACAGCAAATAATGTACTTTTTTTTTTTTTAAATCACCTTTTGTGAATCTTTTGCCACCAGGAGCAATATCGCTTTCTATTTGAAAGGTTACTTTAGATACCATTCTCAGTGATTACTTTCTTTAAAAAAAAAATATTTAATTTATTTTAATTTCATTTGGGCTCAATTTGGTGAAAATAGCACAGGTAGTTTCAAATTGTGAAGTAATCACTCCTTAGCTTACATTAAGTGATATTCAAGTATTTTGCCTTTGGAAGGAATATATTAGGAATTGCCATTTCATTTTGAAAACTATTTGCTCTTTTTTTTCCCCCCACTTATGTTAAAAAATATATATATTAAAAAAAAAGAAGAAGAACCTGGAAAATTATTTGTGTCAACACAGATTTACTAAATACACACACACACACAATGTGTAAAAGGGAAAACATTTGCATAAAATTAAAGCAAAGCTTAAAAAGGGAGAGGTATAGCCCTCCTTTGAGCTGAAATATATATGATATGATCTTCACACAAACAGCTAATTGGGAATGATAGTCTGCTATGCATTGTGGGTAACACTATAGCTATATGATAATCCTCTTATGAACTAAATTGCTTTTCAGGATCCAGCATGTAAAAACGGCAATAAGCAACTTCCAACTCACGGTAACAGCAAATAGTGTTGAGAAAAGTGTGCTATGTATTGTGAAAAATAATAAAAACTGATGTCCATCAAAGCAAAACGAAAGAAGTCAATTTCTGATCAATGCTTCTAGTGGGTACATGCAATATCTGATCAATATTTCACCCAATTGTTGATTCTACCTACAAAGCACTGGTACAATTGATCTATAACATTACCTATTACGTCAGTTCTCATTTAATACTACAATAGTGAAAGTTATACAATTTAGCTCTAACTTCCAAACATCACTGACAAATCCAGCTATGTAGGGCTCCTGGCCACTAAATATATAAGCGTGTATATTTAGATTTATTTTTTTAGTTTTTAAAATCTCGTTTCTTCTCCCCAACTCTTTCTTGTTTTAGATGTTTCCAAGATCCCTGGCTTACTTGAATGAAAGGGTTGAATTCTGACACAATTTGAATACTTCTTCGATAATACTAAATAAATTTGTTCATAGTTTAGCAAAGTGTAGCATTTATATTGGTGGCTTTTAAGTGAATTATACCAGTAATAATGTGTGTGATTAGCAGGGGTTTCAGATGAGAAGAAAATGTATAAATGTATAAAACATAGTGGTTCTATATACCAAATACCTTTGATTAATAAGGGAGTTGACTTTCATACATAGTAAGATAGTAATTCAGGTTGGAAAATGATATAACCGATTTAAATATGCTTCACACAGGCCATCTAAGATACTATTGGAGAGCTACTACATAGCTTTAAGTTGGTGAGATGAAACTCTCCTGCAAACTCCCCTTTTAGTGAAGAAATTATTTTAAACTGCGGGGAAACTGAGGACAAAGTGTGATCCCAAGGTAAGATTTTACAGAAACTGGCAGCTACACGTGATACGTATAAGAAGCCTGAAAGCTGACGGCTGATGTTGTCTTCCTACCTGTTAGTATATCTGAAATTGGCTTACTTTCAAGTTAAAAGGCAACAATTCATTATAGAGGGTTTTAGCAAAAAAGTTAAAACTAAATCCTGGAAGATAAAACCATGGGAAAAAAATCTCCATAAAAAGCACGTGTTTATAGTCAGGGACTTAACTAAAAAACACAGGGTCCTGGTGCAAAACTTGCCCCAGGCCCCCCAACAGTTGGTCTGCGCCATCACTGTCCCCCAATTTGTCTGTGTCTTCTTTGCCCTGCTTTCAACATACAATCTGGCAAATTACACACGCATGCACATCCATGCTCACACACACAATTACAATTACACCTCCATGCTCACATACGAACACAATTACACATCCATGCTAGCAATCATACACGCTTACCTCTCACCTCTCCAGCAGCTTTCTCTCTGGCTGCTCGCACACTGTGCGGCCAGCCTCGGTTTCACAGCGAGGTCACATGACATAACGTGACCTCAATACGTTCCTGCCTCCCCTTGCCGGTTCAAAATAGTCCAGAAAGGTCCCTTCCGGCATAGAGCGGAGCAGTCAAGGTTGGAAGGGCCCTTTCTAAACAATTTGGAATCGGTATGAGGAGACAGCTGCAAATCCTGTAGTTGCGCCAGTGTTTACGGTATCCATTTTTGTGGTCAATTTTAAATTCAAGTTAGGCGTAGTGAGCTCTCGTTACCCCAGCACATGCGGATTTCCAAAAGTACTCCCATCTATTATTCAATATATTTTGGTCAACATATGCAGAATACCCAACTCAGATTTTATGCATTTTTTTGCATTGGGGCACTAGGAATGAAACATTGTCCATCCAACCAATGAGAAATCTCTACTCCTAGTGGACCACGGTGTTAATACAGAATCACTTTACAGAAGTACTTCTGAAAGGACAATGGGATACTTATTACCTGCTTTATCAGTTAGCGGTTAATAAACATAAATGGCATTTCTTTGCTAACTGAAGTATCTATCCGATTAAAAGTTGACATAAAAGGGAACGTAATTGGAAAAAGGATAAAACATTATTCGAGATGTTTGAATCTGCACCCTGAGCTGGCAAATATTCACTCATCTGCTGGATGGAATACATAAACCTCATTCTAACTTGAAGAAGATAAAAGCCTGTACATGTATTAACGTGGCTGTATTATACACATGACATGTTTGTCATTATCAAGGTTACAAAATGAATACATGGAAAACCCTTTGCAAGAATCAATGTGTGGAAGTATTTAACAGGTAGTGATAAAACCGCAACCAGCTAGCCTTGTGGTCATAATTACAAGATTTTACACAGGAGCCAATTGTGAGATTATATGTGAGAAGAAAACAGAAACTCGGTTTTGCGAGTCTTCTAAGAATACCGGCTCTCACTGAAATAGAATGGATCTTAAAAATACAAACAGGCGGTATTTGACTCCCAAAACATTTGTCTAAAATATAATCATTTGCTTCAACAAGGGACACTGGTCACACAAGAGACTTTAAAAGCACACACACCAAAAAAAAATGCAAATCTCATGTATTTAGTTGTTCAAATGTAACATTTCAGTAGTTTTACATGCCTCGGTAAGCACAGTTTCATTAATGACACGAACATTTGCAGCTGTGGCTTGGCTAACAGTTCAACTACTTTCTAGAACAGTCTTAATGCCATGGACGCATGTGCATATTGCTATTAGTGAGATCTTGCTCCAGTGCTCTAATTGTACCAGTCCAAACATCAAGGGTCAAACATGGCCGCTAGCATTTGTTGGATTAAGAGTCACGTTAAAAAAATAAAAAAAATCCGCCAGAGGCAAACACGACAACGTTACCACTACCTGGCACCGGCCAGAGTCCCAAACCTGACTATCCTTCTAAACCAACATGTGTATTAGACATATTAAAAATAAAACACTTAATCGGCTACCCTGTGTTTTAAATTCTAAGATTACACGGGGAATTCTAAATCCATTTAAAGTAATTAAGTGCAAGATGAAAAAAAAAAGGCCGCTTTGCATACTTTTAAAGTACCATTCCTTGTTTTAAACCTTGCAGGTATTTGGGAGCTAGAACAGCTTCATGCTCGTTACTTTTAAATTATTGTTCCTAAAGATAAAATTTTATTAAAATATTAGCACCCTTTATAGACATGTCAGTCTTCTTGCTGTGCTCCCCAGTGAAGACATATGTATCAATTGTATACTTTAAAATATTTTTTTTTTTAAAAAGCCCCTTAAAATTTTACTTCTCAGCTTTTTGCTTTTGAATAGTTCATCTTTGTCAAGGCTACAACATGCATTTTGGTTGAACACTACTGTATAAATACTATGTCAGGTGCAATACTAAAACTAGATCAGAGAGAAAAAAAAAGAAAGAAAAAATATATATATTACAGATTTCAATTTTCATAAACAAAGGGAAGAAGGAGCGGGACTCACATACAATCACAGTTTTGCTTTTTAGTGCTAGTAAAATAGTCACGTGTTAGACATTTTCGGACGGCCACCACTCAGGTGGTGTCCGAAGATGAATCGTATGAAGCAGAGACTATAAAGTTTCCAGGACCAGAATGACTGGCCATAGACTGGGCAGCTTGCTGGCTCAAATTGTTACATATAAGCACTAACTGATTGCTTTGTGCTTCAGACAATGTGCTGCAACTTTGGTAAACACTGAAGTTGGTTTTCCGCCCAGGGATGTTTCCCTTCTCACACATTGTCTTCACCATCTTTGCCAGTTTGTTTTTCCCAAGGGCCTGGCAGTTATACCAGTGAAGAGCAGCTAGGTTTACAACAGGCTTAATGGACAAATAAAAAGGAGCATCTTCATAACGCATGGCCGGTGGACGCCTCTGTGCATATTCCTTGTAGTCCTGTACAGGGCAGGTCTGTGGAGAGTGTGGCGTGGCATAAACCCTGCATTCAGTCCCTGCTCTCTTTATTTTGGCATCAGGGCTTTCTTGACCCATCCATTCGAGGAACTCCAGCCCAGTCTCCAACACTCGAAGTCGAACATCACCCCATTTGAGTGTAGAGCCATGAAAGCCAGTGCAGTGCCCAAAAGCTTTGGTGTTATTCAACCAAACAAGGTTTAGCAGTCCTTCAGGATTGTATCGGCTAAGAAGGCCTCTCTTACGAAGTATGAGTTCATCAGCAAATGTAAGCTTCATAGACTTGTGTGGTTTGTTACCCTTTCCTTTACACCGTAGTTCAATTTGTTTTTGTTTCAAGGCTTCCTGGGATCTCTTAAACTCCTTGTCTCTAGTGATGCTATAACCATACCTATGTTCTTTCAGGTAACGCTCCAGGCCACATTGATAGTTGGCAAGACTATTGGGTTCATATTCAGATCCATCTTTCTGTCTGGCATCGACAAAGAAAGAAGCCAAGTAGTCATCTAGTTCTTTGCAAGGGATCATATAGATTTCTCGAGTCTCCATTGGGTATTTGGAGATGATGAACTCCCTAAAGTTGCGCAGAGCTGTTTGTGTGCTACGTATAGTTTTTTCATTTTGTTCTCTGTTCAACTCAGCTGCTGCCTCGTCCTCGTCTAAGGAGAGAAAAAAAAGGGAAGGAAGGGAATAGGAAAGAAAGGAAAAATGGAATAAAGTAAGTTGAGTGAAAAAGGATGTTAGGAAAGAATTCAAGTCAATATAAATAAAACAAATGTTTAAAAAAGGGGAATTAAATTAAATACATGTTGATAGAGAAAAACAGATAACAAGTGGAGAAAAAAAATGAAGCAGCAAAAGTGAAGTCGAAGAGAAAGGGAAATTGGGAAGAAAAAAATAAATGGTGAATTTTTTGAATATTGGGTTCTTTCCATTGAAATTAAATCAAGGGCTCATCTTATAACTTTGTTACATACCTTTCTTGTTTGGAAAGCCAACTTCAGTAGTTTCACAAATGATGTACAAGTACATGACAAAAAACGAATTCAAAACACAAATTCTTCACGTCACTGGGTACTTTTACATTGCATGTAGATTTGCAGGGAAAAAAATACAGATTGGCGATAACCTTCATTTTTTTTAGACTGGGGAGGAGTGAGATACAAGCAATTTCATTTTTCTTTTCTATTTATTTATCCCACTGCATCACGCATGTCAAATGAATTGCTAAACCCACTTGCATGTGCTTCATTTGTGAAACCAGATGTTGTACCGGTTCCAGTTTGTTAGTTTTATCTTTCACGATAGTTTTCACATGCATTAAGAAAAAAATATGGTATCGGTTTACATATAGCCTGCAGGAAAACAGAAACTAAATATTTTATCCCTAATAATATGGCAAGTAACATGACTGTCTGAATTGCCAACAAAAGCGGGTAAATATAAAACCAGCAATTGGTTGCTACACAATTTTTTTCTACATTCTTATTTCAAGTTTCCTAAAATAAAGCAATAACAAAACCGCATTTTATACTGATCAATAGAGCAGTGTTATGGTAACACTTCTTTCTACTGAAACCAGAAAGCATACCTAAGTATGCTTCCACCACTAGCTCAGTAGCATCCCCGCTTAAGTTAAATGGTGCTGAGCTCCCTCCAAAATCATTATGAATAGTCGCAGTGAATCAGATATATTCTAGCTAAACACACATGTTCAGCTAGGATACATGTGATTGGCTGTTGCCGCTCTCATTGCTACAGAGCATGTGCAGGAAGTGTACTAAAGTATGCTTTTGACTTACACGTATTGGTTTCGGTACAGGCAACAGGGAGGATTTAAATGAGATAGAAATCTAATTTTCTCGCTCCAATAACTACAGAATGCATGCTCTGTTTGCATAAAAAAAATGGGGGACTGGACTTTTCTTTTTAAAAAACAAAAAAATTGAAGAAATATACCAACATACTAAGAGTAAGATATATTTACTCCAAAACGCCTATGTATAGAGCTCATTGTTGCATTTTTTTTACTTAACATGTTTAAAATACCATTTTTTGTTTCATTATTTCTTCACCTTAGTAATAGGTCAGTAACATTGAAAATTAAATCAAAGCAGGAACACATTTGCCATTCAGCACAGGGGCATTGGAAATCAGTTCAGCAATGGAGTCGAGAGCCACAAAATATCGGCATAGATAAATGTTCAGATTCATATAAATACATATGAATTCATTTTCAGCATTTTAAGATGCTAATACATCCACCCATACTTTTTAATATCAAAAGTGAAAAAAAAACAAAAAACTCCAGATCAGATTCAGTATACGTGCCAGGTCCTTCTAATTGTACTTTTTATTTCTTCTCAGATGAGCACACGCAAATCTATAAGTATATAGTGAAACCCCACCTCAAGATAAACACCACTTAAAGTTAAAAAAATAAAAAAAAGGTAATACATACACCAGCATTTTCATGCAAATGATACTCCAGTAACGTACAAAAATGATGACATACAGGCAGGTTACTTGCAATGAATCCCATAAAGGAAAATGTCTGGACCAATGGGTTCATTGATAGCCCCAAGCTGTAAGGGTTGAACATATATAATTGTATTTATTATTTGCTAATGACTATTATTATATGCCACACCACAGGACCTGAATCTGTCCAGGACATTAGCTAATTAGGTCTCTGGGTGGAACACGTCAGTTTGTTACCTTATCTGCACCTTCCTGCCTATGCCAGAGAGTGCTCATTGCAAGTGATTATATACTCATTGTTAGATAACAGGTCATTCGGTTCACATGTCTTTTTAATGTCTGCTTGATCTGCCAATCTGGATCACCGAAAACAGACATTAAAACAGGAAAGCCTTGAAAATGCAGATAAATGAAGCTCCTAGAATTTCCTGCCGTATAATACTTTACATGCCTTCTCTCCACTATCACCACACAGGAATATGGCAGTCAGTCGTAAGAATTTTCACCACTTGCTCTGGTTTGTCTGGTATTGTGAAATATCTCTAGAGCGGAAGGGGAGGTTATTATGGATGCTGTGGGCATTTAGTATAAAGCACAAGTAAATGGATACTAGTAGTGAATACATGGTTCTTCATTTCTGGCAATGTGAGTCAAATATTTAATCTTGCCAGCCTTTCTATGCAATATGAAGGGGAAATTGTGTACATTCTACTTCCCGGAGGGTTGGTCTTGCACAACACATTGTGAAACTGGTAAGAGTTATATGTGGTCAGATGGACTGTTCTTGTGGGAGAAGCTTGCCAGGGTTGGTCAATTATAATACATACGTAACGAAGCAAGATTGAAAAATCACACCTAAAATACAGAATGAACCCCTGTATCCTAGGCTGTTCAAGTAAATGGCTTATATACAATACTGGGTATTTTGGGCATTATAATACACACCTGATAAACATCAGTGGCAGGGTTTAATTATGCAGGAGAAGTTTGAGAGAATTGAAAACCAGTTATAGCATAGAATGCAATGAAAAATATGTGCTACAATGGGAATAGCTACATCATGTTTAATTAAATCTGGCATCATGTGTGTATAAAACAACAACAACACGTTACTAAATTTACCATGTTTCCATTTTCGGGAACTCGTAATGCAGCAGAGTTCTTCTACCTAGGCTAATAATCAAGTCACTCTATAAATAAAACCTTGCAATGCTATTATCTCAGAGTGGAGAGATTGGTACAATAGGAGGTCGTATTGAATAAAAGGCATACAAGCTTAATGGAGACGGCTTTAAAAAATAAAATAAAAAAGCTTAATGGATCCAAATGTGACTGTCAATGTGGTCATGCTGTTCTTGACATGTAATGAGCACCATTCTGTAGGTTTACAGAAGGAACAAACAAGAGGTCGGCATTAATGCCGTGAACCGAAGGCTGAGACATTCAATACTTAATGCTTTCAACCAAGCCAAGTGGCTCTTAAAGTGGGTACTATCAGAACAACATTATTGTTACTAAAAAAAGAAGCATGTTATATTAGCCTTCAACTCTCTTTATCACAGATGAACAAGTGAAACATTGATAGAGAGTAAAGACATGTGAGACACCTGGTAAGTGTGAAGCAGTAATATAAGCAAGTGATATAGGAGGTGACACAACTTATAGCACAGATAGCAACCAAGACTGCCATCTGTCTCATTCTCCATCAACCTCGTAATAGATTGTAAGCTCGTAAGAGCAGGGCCCCCCTCTCCTTCTCTACCAGTATGCCGTAACACGTGTTCATCTTATTATCAAATTGTATATTGTCAATTTTAATGTTGTTGTTCCCCCTACAAAATCTGCTGGTTATCTATAAATAAAGGTAATGTAATAAAAAAAGACTGGTTGGTATGATCGACAAACATAGGAAACATCCAGGCTCCAGCCACCCAGAGCACTCCCTTTTCGGGATGTGGGTAGGGTGTCCCGCTGACGGCCATGGGCAGTCCTGCTGAGAAGAGGGGAAGCAGGGAGTGCCGCAACACCACTTTCAGTGCCCAGAGTTTCTCCACGGTGACCCAGAGATGTGGCGCTCCACCCAGAGAGTTCCTAGGCATGATGGTCAATGGCATGAGTAGGCAGGGGTTCCTTTTTAAATTTCACATTCTACATTCTGAATTTTCATGCCTGTTTTTTGAGACACTAAAGTTCTAAATGAAGGAACCATAGTAACATGCACTAATTATTAAAAATAATTGAAATATTTAAAAATAAATCACACTTTTGTGACTCGAAAAAACTATGCACTATTTTATCTTTGTAATCTCAGTGACATGCTGGCTTTGAAGTGTATTAACTAAAGCAGGAGCTGGCAATTGGATTCAACTCCCTGTATAAGAGGGACTGTCCCTGTTTGAAGTATCTCATTAAGAATGAGTGATCTGTCCCTTGCGTAACACGAGGGATGGTCAAAGTTTCCGCACTTTTACAATTTCGTTGGAAGCGGTCAAAGCGGGAGGAGTAGTAATTGGTCGTGTATTGGCGTGTCATGTGACTAGTTCTGTCTGGCAAGCTGGCTGGCCTTGCAGTTTAAGAGTGTTCATCCTGGGGTGAAGATGGCTGCAAAACTTATAAATTGCACCTAAGAGGAACAGCGTTTTTTGTGTGCCAAGAGCATCAAATTCATACATAGGCATTTGTGCTCTGTATGGAAATAACGTTCTCTCGCCTAGAGTCCTCTGTGAGCGGATTGAAAAGTTTGAAAATGGCGGTCCTGGTGTGACTGATGTAGAGCGCGCCAGACGTCCAGCTACAGCCACGACCACGACCAATAAAAAAGAACCCTGGAACTGATCCGTTTAAACACAAAAGAACACTTGAAGGGGTTGCAGGAAAGCTGAATGCGAGTGTTGGACCTGCCTATGCCCTGATTCATGCCTTAAGTTCTGTAAAGTGTGTGTCAGGTGGGTGTCTAAGCAGCTGACAGAGGAGCACAAGCACAGACGTTTGTTCCTGACACATGGCCTGTTATCGTGAAGAAGTTGATGATTTTCTACAGAAGATAGTGACTGGTGATGATACGTGGGTTTCACCATTACAAGCTCAAAAGCAAGCGGCAGAGTATGCAGCGGAAGTATCCATCATCTCCTGTATCAAAGAAATTCAAGATGCAACCGTCAGCAGGAAAGTTGATGTTGACCGTCTTCTGGGACTCTCGGGGGGCCTAATCTCAAAACGTATCGTGACATGCTTTAGAGAGAATTCAAACCCACAATTCTAAAAGAAGAGGAATTCTGGTGTTGCACGACAATGTCCAACTCCACACAGTGGAAACCCTCAGACAATTGAAGTAGGAGGTTATGGAACACCCAGCTTATAGTCCAGATTTCCACCTTTTTGGAACACTCAAAGAAGGATTAGGGGGAAGATTTTCATGTGATGATGATGATGTGAAAGCAGAAGTGGATCCGTGACTATGCGTTCAACCAAAAACATTTTTTGATGATGGCATTAAAAAGTTGGTAAAACATTGGGAACATTGCATTGCAAAGGAAAGTGACTATGTAGAAAAATGATGTAATTTGTTTTTGATGTGATTAAATTTTGAAATAAATAGTTAAACAAATGGAAACCTTTCGAACGTCCCTCATATACATTTCAATCAGTAAGAGAGAGATCTCGCTTCATACACAGCCATTTTTTTTCAGTAGAAGCTTGCTTGGGTTGTCCTTTCACTGTGTAAAGTGCAGTCAATGATGTAAATCTGCAATTCTCAGTCCAACTATCTCTTTATTGAATACATTTATTGAAGAAATGAGTGTCTGCATGCACATCTGCTTAACTACTATATCTGAATTAGAGCTGAAACAACGAATCGATAAAATCGATAATAATCGATAACGGAAATCATCGATAACGATTTCCGTTATCGATTAATCGAGTGATCAATTCGTTGTTGGAGCACTCGGCTCCTTTTACTTACCTCCGCGAGCGTTCCCCGCTTCTGCTACACGCTCTGCAGTCTCCGCCTTCTTTTAGCTACGTGACGGATGTGACGCGTTCCGGAGGTAAGTATTCTTCATGTCTATGTGCACGGATCGCACAGAGCCACTCGCACAGAGCGAATCGCTCTGTGCGAATGGAGCCACTCGCACAGAGCGGTTCGCTCTGTGCGAGTGGCTCCACTCGCACAGAGCGGTTCGCTCTGTGCGAGTGGCTCCATTCGCACAGAGCGGTTCGCTCTGTGCGAGTGGCTCCACTCGCACAGAGCGGTTCGCTCTGTGCGAGTGGCTCCATTCGCACAGAGCGGTTCGCTCTGTGCGAGTGGCTCCATTCGCACAGAGCGGTTCGCTCTGTGCGAGTGGCTCCATTCGCACAGAGCGGTTCGCTCTGTGCGAGTGGCTCCATTCGCACAGAGCGGTTCGCTCTGTGCGAGTGGCTCCATTCGCACAGAGCGGTTCGCTCTGTGCGAGTGGCTCCATTCGCACAGAGCGGTTCGCTCTGTGCGAGTGGCTCCATTCGCACAGAGCGGTTCGCTCTGTGCGAGTGGCTCCATTCGCACAGAGCGGTTCGCTCTGTGCGAGTGGCTCCATTCGCACAGAGCGGTTCGCTCTGTGCGAGTGGCTCCATTCGCACAGAGCGGTTCGCTCTGTGCGAGTGGCTCCATTCGCACAGAGCGGTTCGCTCTGTGCGAGTGGCTCCATTCGCACAGAGCGGTTCGTGAGTGTGGGTGCAGGGCAGAGTGGGGGTGGGGGTGCAGGGCAGAGTGGGGGTGGGGGTGCAGGGCAGAGTGGGGGTGGGGGGTGCAGGGCAGGAGACTGGGTGCAGGGCAGAGTGGGGGTGGGGATGCAGGGTGTGAGTGTGGGTGCAGAGCAGAGTGGGAGACTGGGTGCAGGGCAGAGTGGGGGTGGGGATGCAGGGCAGGGTGTGAGTGTGGGTGCAGGGCAGAGTGTGAGTGTGGGGGCAGGGCAGAATGTGGGGGCAGGGCTGGGTGCAGGGCAGAGTTAGAGACTGGGTGCAGGGGCACAGTGCAAAGTGCTGGGTGCAAAGTGCCAGTGCTGGGTGCAAAGTGCCAGGGCTGGGTGCAAAGTGCTGGGTGCAAAGTGCCAGGGCTGGGTGCAAAGTGCAAAGTGCTGGTGCAAAGTGCTGAATGCTGGGTGCAAAGTGCTGGATGCAAAGTGCCAGGGCTGGGGCAAAGTGCTGGGTGCAAAGTGCTGGGTGCAAAGTGCCAGGGCTGGGTGCAAAGTGCTGGGTGCAAAGTGCTGGGTGCAAAGTGCTGGGTGCAAAGTGCAAAGTGCTGGGGCAAAGTTTCTTGAACAGTAATAGTCCACCTCTTTTCAGAATGTTTGGGGTTATTTTGTTTCATAAATATTGTGTTTGGGTTCTTGTACTTTGAAAATATTGTTTTTTATTACATCATAACAAAATAAGAATGTTAATGTAAATTTTAAGTTGTTTTTTAACATCCAGTTCATTAAATTCTTTTAAATAAACGAAAAATTTGCATATTGTTTTTTTTTATCCGATTAATCGATTAATCGAAAAAATAATCGGCCAACTAATCGATTATTAAAATAATCGTTAGTTGCAGCCCTAATCTGAATCCAGATGATGTACAAAGTCTAAATAGGGATAATGGATGATATATTTCAACACGAACTGGGAATAGCACAAAATCCCTTCATACCAAGAAAACTTCACAGACATATTTCAAATAAGTCAAAATTGGGATGGGGGCTATAAATGAAAAGGTTTAGGGCTACTTGTAACAAATTTAGTAAAATATACACTAATAAAAAAAAACAACTACATGGGTGGTATGTATAAAATGTATAAAAATGATTGGGGTGCAAAGTTTGGAACATGGTCTTATCGCCATACCAACCAATGAAATTGTCAATTTGGCTAAACGTGGCCCCACTTTTAGAGAAAGGAGAGTTCCCGGGTACATCCACTCAGCGAAAAGAGTCCATAGATTCCAATTTGGGGTAGCAGGAAGATGCTTAGGGAACGCTGAATTTTCAAAAAAATCTGCACTCTTGGCATTTTTGAGTTTCTCAAGCAAAACACAGGAACTTCTTCACACATATAAAACTAGGTATGTAGATAACCTGAGGAACATGTCAGGTGATTTAAATACTACGGGTTCAGAAATGCCAGTATACATGTTAAATAAAAAAACATATGTAAATTGTTGATTTACTCCTTTGTAACACAGGGTTTAAACCCATGAGTGACAGGAGCTTTTTTCTTGCCGTTTTTAGCATATTTTTTGTTCAGTGATGATCCTTCTTTTCCATGGTTAGTGTACCCATGCAAATGACATATAGTATAATCTGTTATTTAGCAAGAACTATATGTAGAAAATTTCCAAGGATTGAGTTATGTTCAACAACATCCCCTTAGTAGAATATTACCTGACATGGATAGGCTTTTTTATTATTATTATTTTATACATACTTATATATATATATATATATATATACACACACCGGTATATATATATATATATATATATATATATATATATATATATATATATTTTATGATAAAATGTTTTTGTTTGCACTTATTTTTTTTTGAGATCCCTTAGGGATCTCTCCTGGAAGAGGACGAGGGTGGAGTCTGTATTAAATTTTCTAAATAAACACCCCCCCCAAGTATTTTTTGAAGAGGGAGAAATGCCTTTTCCCTCTTTTCATTTTGATCCTTACTGCTGCTGAACACAGGACGATCAACAAGCAGGTCTCCGTTTGCATTACAGACCCTCTGGGAAACTCTTTACATTAAATATTGTTTCTGGTGGTGTCACGACTGTGCCACTACACTGGATCCCTCAGCAGGAAGCTAACAATGCTGGCTCCTGCTGACAGGGGAGACCACATGCTGTCGAATACCTTGTACCAGTAGGGAGATGGCCCACGTCGCAAAACCATAGTATGTACTATTATATTCTCTGTGATCTATGGCATGTTATAGAAAACATATCAGTACATCCTTTGTAAAGATGGAATTAAGCGCTAACAGATTTAATTTCTGCTTTACAGCTTTAAGTATAATGAAAGAGGAGGTATTATAAGTGCAGTTATATTCTACAGACCTTTAGATTCCGGTAGAATACATTAGGAAAGATGGCCCTTGTCCCGTACAGCTTAAAAATATCGAAAAGCGTCCTTGTCGAAGAGCTGTTATAAAACCGGCAATGACAGATAATTTGCAGGTGCAAACTCGTATTGAGCAGAATGTGATGACATACTGATTTAAATAAGGCGATCTCATTTTGGTAGAGCAGGGCCAACTCAAAACAGATTACCAATAGGTGGTCAATTCAACGCTTGCATTATTTGAGGGAACACAAAATATAAAACGTTAAACATACTTGGTAAATTGATAACCAAGATACAGGTGAAATCCCACAGATGTGTTATTCATTATTGCCTTTCAGCTCAATTCAATGAACCCCAAGCAATGTTACTTTTTTCTAAGAGCATTCAAAGATATGTGCTCTTGTTTTCCCCCCTTGAGAATTCAATGCATTCATTTACATATAACAGGAGAGAGTATATATTAAGATGCTGAAACATAGCGAAAGAAACACCGGCACGGAAGACCCGGCGGACCAGGCATAGCAGGTAGGGCCCTATTTAGCAGTGGACCCCAATGCCAGCACCAACACCACCCCTCCATGCAGCGCATATTGCTGGGGTGGCAGCCCACGCTCAACCAGTCCCAGCACCAAGATATGACATCATTTCCCAGATGCAGGGAGCGTGAGGACTGCGAGGGAGTAGAATGATTGTCACTGGCCGTTAAAATATCAGCGCTTTGCAGAGCATGCTCACTGAGCCAGTGCTGAAGCAGACTGGGCTATTACATACTTGAGATGTGTTCAATCCCAGCCTTTATTGAAGGTCATGAGTGAGAGGATCTCAACTTTTTTGAAGATGCAGAAATATTTCATGGCCGTTATAGTATAGTGAAAGAAAAAAAAAGCCAAACATAAACGTAAAATGTTTTGGATATTTTCTTATATTTCTTTTTTAGTTAATGATCAATTACACTGTACTATAGTATCAGTAGTATTCTGATCTGTCAGTGTCTTCTTTGGCTTGCCCTCCTATTACACAAAAGGTATTTTGGTGAGAAATTCAATATTGAGAAAGCTGAGCATTGTGACCCATCCCTGACTACCAGGACTTGCAAATTGATATCTTAGCTTATTCACTATCCACTTACCTACTCATTCAATACCTTACCCTACTTCTTGCATTGCTTTGGCCTAAGTGCTCTATCATCTCCTTGTGTGGTTTTAACAGGAAAGGTCTAGAGCAGTGGTTCTCAACCCGTGTATCCTCAGGACCCACATTTGTCTTTGGTCATTAAGTCGCGACCCAAAAATAACCTCAGAAAAGATGAGGGAGTGGAAAGGCTGTCCGGGGGCTGCAGCAGGAAGAGGGGAGGAGCAAAAACTTTATTCACCTCCCACTAGGAGCAGACAGCGACCGCAAATCAATCAAGCAACTTGCTTTGCGGTCGGGGAGTAATACTAAAGTACATGCTGGACCGGAGGCTGCCTGACAGCCTGCTGCTCGCGCATTGCCACTAGAATGTGTAAGGCTGCCCCAGGAATTTTCACTTGAATCAAAGGTCAACCAGGCACACGGCGGCTCCAACATCATGGAACAGTCATCCAGTGACCACTGAACAACCAACTGGTTGCACTGAGTCCTTTCAGCATTCATATTTTTATAATTTGTGCAATAACATTCCAGCACATGCGTGTAGCACACCATGTAATCCGTTCATGTTTATTAAACGCATCCCTTAGAAATGTGTATAAATATAGATTTCATAATAAACTGTAGCATTTTTTGTCTGTTTAATGTTCAACACAGATTACATATTTGTAACCAATTTTGCGTCATTTGTAGGCAAGCTAATAGCATGGTTTTCCATATTTTTGCTAGTAGAATCCTTTTATTTTCCTTCTGCCATTGTTTTAGGCATCCATAATAATGTGTGGTCATAACTACTTTATTCAAAAATGTATATTTCATAAACATATGTTTAACAGTAACTTCTCTTTCATATTTAAATTTTAATAGCAAAGAGATTGGTTTATAAGGCTCTTCTTTTTGTTAACGATCTCATGCATAACATAGTTGGGTCTAATTTGTTAAAACCATGGGCCCGAGTTACCTGAACTTTTATTGCTTGTGGTAGCCAGTAAACAAGACTTTCTTTAGCCATCATTAGGGGGAGTAGCAGCAAACAGAAATATGTCCATGCGCGTGTGGCCTTTCCCTCGATCTTCGTAAGATTGAGATATCGGGAGAGAAGCTTTATTTCAAGGACTTTCCACAAGGCTAGACAAATCCCAGGAACTCAGAACATTTTGTGCTACGGTATATTATCTCTATGCTTGCATATTTTCCTGGCTCCCACAAAGTATACAAGCTGGCTGCTAAATTCCACTTACATTTGTCCAGCCCTGCTTATCATTATATCAATATAGGTATCTAAAAATAACAAACACCAACATATCTGGAGGAACACCTTGTTGTGTGTCTAACATGTAGGTATTGTTGAAAATATTTTTCTCAGAAGGTTAATTGAGAATGGTAGGGCAATTATTAGCAGTGCAAGTATAATTCAGACTAGAAAAAAATAAAATAAATCAAAACAGGGCAATGAGAGATTAAGAGTGGATATATACAAGGAGAAATACATTGCTAAAAACTAAGAAAAGTCAAGAATCAGACAGGAGTGAGACAGACATGGAAGAAAGCCATGGATAGAAGCTCCCTGTTACTGACAAAGTGAGAAGTGCCTAATGGACAAAGCAATGTGCCATTATCTTTTTTTCCCATCCACCTTTACAGAATTATAATTAAATTAGGAATTTTGACATTAAATGCACAGATAATTACCGTAAGTGTCCCGTGAGCATAGCCTTGTATGTTCAGGGCAGAACACATATGTTGAATAGTTATCTGCCACCAAATACTGTTACAGGGAAGGTGACAAAACAAGACTGAAGTACTGCCTAAGTACTTTCAAATACCTTGAGTTCTGCAAAAGGAACTAAAGTTTTGACTATGCCTAGAAAAACAAATGTTTGCTTTTAAGAATAAATATTTGACATTTTAATTAAAAGAACCATTATTTAAATCCCTGGTGAGCCTTCCATGTTCTAACACTATTTAGAATGAAATAGAAAAACAAACTTTTTTGTTTGAAGAAAAAAAAAAAAAAAATCACTTTACAGACTACTACAAAAAAAGAAAAGAAAAAAAAAAAAAAAAGAGAAATCAAAATGTATATTACGAATATGGATTCATTGAAAATATATTCTGCACAATTTTACATCAAAAGCAAGATCAGAAAATGACATTAAAATTCACAAAATAGGCAACTTTCAGCATACAGGTTGAGTATCCCTTGAAAATGAAATGTGACCAGAAGTTTTCCGGATAACGGATCAGTCTTTTCACCCGAGTCCGTTCTGTTGTTCAGGCTTTTCCCAGGGGTCCCAGTGCATTTCCAGGTTTCCCCAGAGCACTTCCGGTCCAGAAAAAGGAGCGGAAGTTCAGGCTTCTCCAGAGCACAACGAACCGGAATAACTCTGGGACCGCAGGGAGAAGCTGGAACAACTGAGCAGACAGCAGGGAGAAGTCGAAAGGGAGGCTGGTAAAGAATCTACTGGACTACAGGAAAGGTCAGACACCTCTTTCCTGCCACCCCCCCTCCTCAGTTGTGAATATACCTTATCTGAACTTCACTTATCTGGATAAAAAAAACAAAAAAAACACACAACATAAAAAAATACATAAGGGATACTCAACCTGTATAAGTTTTCAAAAATAAGAACATCATGTCAATTTTCTTTCTTTTCTATATACATGAATTATAGAAAAACATTTGTTTACCTGGGATAGACTGTGCTGATGCCTCACAGCCAATATTGGGGACACTATTTGGCTGCTGTTGACTAGAGGTAACTTCTGGTTCGGCACTTATAGAAGGAGAGAGTGCTACATCACATGGCAACATCGGCTTCAGTACAGGAGGAAGAAGCTCTTCTGTAACTTCTTTCTTCTCATGGCCAGGCAACTGAAGTGCTGATAGCGGTATATTAATAGGCTGGCTGGGGTTTCCTGTGGAGGTGCTGACCGGCATCTGAAGTCCTATTTGTTGGGTGACTACTGAATTATTACATGGTGGTTTGCTCTGGGGAGCCAAGGATGGCCTCAGAGTCTTTTGAGGGGGTTGCCGTTGTAAAACTAAAGGAGACGATGCTACAGGCTGCATATCCAATTCATTGCTTTGTGAGGGTGGCACAGTGCTGGGAGGTTTGGACGGTCCCACAAATGGGGGAGTGGAGAGTGTCTGATTCTTTTGTTTGGACATCTGTGTAATAGATATTGCGGGACCATCAGCTCCACCAGCGAGTTCTGCATTAGCAACAATGTAGTAGTCTTCAGGAGTCTCCTGTTTGATTTTTTTGACAAGGACATTGTTACTTTCTTCATCGGTAGTATGTGACCGAGACGCTAAAGCAGAGGAAGTAAGGCCACCAGCAGGCCTCTTTCGGGAAACATTCGGGGATTGCTGGGCTCCACGCTCAAAATCACTGTCTTCATCGGTTACTGAGGATTCGCACACCATGTCAAATAAGGTGGTTTCATCTTCATATTCTTCCACCGGATCATCCAGCTCTGACGGTTCACTGCAATAGGAAAAATCACAGGAGTCCCTTGTTCTGTTGCAGTCTAGTTTTGATTTACTAGATCTTGGATACCTATCCAAAGGGCTTGTTTGAGTCTCTGATGGAACTCCAAGTATGCTAGGACTGTCAGAGTTGAAGCTTCTACTGTCCTGGAAACAAACTCTTTCCTGGGGTCCAGCCCTACAAGTTGTAGTTAGAGGCCAATGATATGCATGGCCAGCACTACATCCCCACATAGCTGTCAAAGTGCCATGGGAGCCCTCAGAGAGCAAATGCTTGAGGTTAGGAATAAGGCTACAAATTGTCCCATGACTGTGTGCCCAACTCACTAGCTTGGAGAGGTTCTCCGAAGAGGTGTGTAGACAGTCTTCCATTGTTTGTGGTCAAGAACTCTCTCCCTACAAAATAACCAGGAGACTAGTCAAACTTCAAGCATAGGTACAATAAATACAACAGTGTTGTGTAATGTAAAAAAATAAAATAAAGATACAGCATCATACTCTGTGTGTTAATCATGGGCTTCATCAATGAGACATAACTGATGTTATGTTTCGGAGCAGTTATGTAACTTTCATGCTGTTAAACCTCAGTGTTTTTCTTTCTGGCTTATATATGAGATAACATAAGATGTACCTAAGCTTTTCTGTACAGAGACCAGACATCAGACCATCATACATTATATAAAATGCCAACCTGATATTTCAATCAATATTTTTTTTACGCAATCACAAGTTGCATAATGGAAAATTTAGAATATCGGTCCTGTAGTAAACACTACCATAGGCAGCTGTTCAGTGATTGTCTGAGCATGGATTTTGTGTTTAATTGTTCCTTAAGAGCAAATGTCTAGGACAATTAAAGGGGAAGGACTTATCGTATTTCCAAAAAGCTCTTTAGAAAATGTTTTGAATGTTAACTGCACCACATTTACCTCTTTGCGCAGGAACTGGTCATGTTAACTTTTGGTAAATATGGCTCACAGATCACTCCTCTGATACATTGAGGGTCAATGTATTAAGTGCAATTGTCAAAATTGAAGTCAAGCAATTTCATTTGGTTACTATGGTATCTGCTCAACATTTGCCACTTTGCACCTGGATTACTTTTTGCATAATATAGCCAATATTATAATTGTTCAGTGATACAAGAAAAACAAATATAAGCACAAACAGAAAAATTTGAGAATTTGTCAGGTTGGGATTTTATTAAAATTATGGTTTTATTTATACTGAGCCAACAGATTCTGCACGGCCATACAATGAGTTGGTTATACCGATGCTACCACATTAAAGCAAACAGAGGTCAACAGTATAGAGGGGCCAAATCAACAGCCCTCATAAAAACCCATACATAGTTATGAAGGTCTGTAAAACTAGTACTAAAAATTCTATAGTGTAGCACATTAAAAAAAACACCTTCCTACCCCGCTGACAGCAATTAACAACACTTATCAATAGTGAACTATGTGTATGGCTTCAAGTAACTTTTTAACCCATGCACATCCCCAAGTGTTTGTATTTTTAAAGGATATGGCACAGATAGCTTTAGAATGGCCATCATGAATGGTAAGATGGAGGACCTGCCAGATAGCATGACCACATCAGCCATTTTTGTACAGAACACAACCTCACACCACATGTTGCTGAACCAGCTTAGGTTGTGCACTAGAGCTCTACTCAGGTCTGTTTTCTTAAACCCGGCTCCCACTGAATTTGTGACAAACGTGTTCCACTCCCGCAACATGTGTGTTCCACTCCCGTCCGTCCGCTCCCGCAAACATTCTCATTCACAAATACTCTTTCATTTCACGCATACTCGTTCATACACCCACCCCCTTACCTGAACTGCAGATCTTTCGGTGCCGCTCACAGACTTCCGCAGGGGCTGCTACTTCCCTCTGCGTTGCTCGCACTCAGTGCAAACAACTTCTTTTGTCCCACCCAGGGGAAGCAGGAATGGAGCAGGGTCATGTGGAGCAGGGTCATGTGGCGCAGCGTAAATTCACATGACTTTTCCTGGGCAGAACAATAGAGCCGTGTGTGCGAGCAACGCAAAGGCAGCCTTGCGGGAGTGCGTGGAATTACCGCGACCTGCAGGTAAATTGTGTAGCTGCCCGCTCCCACCCACAACACACAGAATACCACCCGCAAGTTTTTTTTGACGGGTCCCACATCTCGATGCAGTCCTCTATTACATACTGCCCTACAGTCTGTGGGATGTATACGTTCATGTAAAAGGGGTCAGTTACTCAGTCATACATCCCCATACCTGGGAGCTTTCCAAGGTAGCCTATTTCTCCAGGGGAGTGGTTTTATGAAGCGGCAGGGCTAGCCCTTAAGTGGGTAGGGAAATAGGCAGAGATTAGGCAAAACATGGGCAGACGGTGGATGTGTCCAACCTCCCCTGCCCAGAGAAAGATGAAACAGACCCAGAAACATTGGGAAGCATGGTTTGAGCCAGAAACTCCAGGTCAAGCCCAGAGAGTTCCCAACTATGTACATCTCGCATACTGCAGGACAGCACTTTATGTGTGCTAATCAACAGGGTGAAAGAAAAAAATGGCCTGTGTGGTCACCCCTGTAATAAGCTGTGAAGCAGCCTTACAATTCAGAAGAGACAAGAGGATACATAACATATTTGTGAATATGATCTATTAAAAAAACATATGATCTTTTAAATTATTGCCAATATTTGGCAAGCAAATATTTGATAATTTACAAAATCTTTAATTGATGTATTTTGTCACAAGACTCAAATCTATACACGTGATTTCTTTGGTAAAGAAGAAGGTAAACATAGAAATCATATGCAAAAAAAAAACTAAAATACAAATTATAATGCCTATTTGGAGCTGAGCTTCAAAACTTGTTTTGCTTGAGCATGGGCCTTACAGGTAGGAAAAGTCACAAGGTGTTTTAGGGTTTTCTCTGGGTCTTGAAAACGGTGCATACACGTAGGAACTAAGGGGACAGAGACCTGTCCGTACAAGATTACCCTGCCCAATTGCAACTGAAATATAGGCCTTTAGGGCCATACACAATCAATGAATCTGGTACATATTTGCTTGAACATACGTATTTTAGCCATTTTGATTAAGCTATCTGCATTAGACAGTATACATAAAACCTCAGGCCTGTTCATGGCCTGTTCATAGCACATGTACGTTTTACACACTCCTGACCTGCCCAAATGCTGCCTTGCGGTATGTGTGATGTATAAATGAGGTCCTGAATTTTGTTTCACTTTCTGAAGAATTAAAAAACACTTTTTCCCGCCAATTCTCTCTGTGATGTTCCTGCATGAGTGTCGTCAAAGAACCCATTACAGACCCTACAGAGACAAAAGGGTCAAAACTGTCAATTATGCTGCCTTCTACTAAGAGGGGAGACTAGGCTGTCAGTAACCATAACTCCTGTTTTTTTTTCTGCTATGGTTTATGGTTGTAAAAGTATCCCAAAGGGAGTCAACCAGTTAAATTCCCTCATTTTATTAACTTCTACCACTTCTGCTGGAAGGTTTTATCAAAGACACTCAATGCTTCACAAATCTACATGTCATCCTTGCATTGGGGCAATGCTAATTCCCTCATTTTATGCACAGATCTGTGTCTCAACGGTACTTATTTGCTCACGGAAAATGCGCGTCGACTCTAAAATTTTCAGAACACCCAGCTGAAACTTGATGCACGTCATGTAACAAAAGGAGCGCTGTCTAGCAAGTGATGTTTGATTAGAAAGAAAAAAATAAAAAAATAAATAAAAAAGACATGTTTACTCCGCACACGCTATGAAGATAATCAGATGCTGCCTCACAGCTCCATGTATTTCCAGCTACTCCAGCTCATGCCGACCTCCGCCAGTAGGCCAAATAAACAATATTGATGCTGTTTAGATTACAGGCCAGCCTGCCTAGCAACTTATTTAATGCAAGAGTACGCTCATGTAAATAAATTGTGGCGGAGATAGACTGCCTGTCCCTTTCTTGCGAACAGACCCCCATCACATTATTCTAGGAATACTAATAATGTCAGCTGTATGTGTGGCATGGAAGAAGTTAAAAGAACTCTACAGCTAAAAATAAAGGCTTCTTCTAAACATGCATTATTATTATCATTAAGAAATATTTAATCGCAAATTCTAAATATATCTTAACACGAAGCGAGATCTTCAAAGCCCAAGAGACGCAAACACTAACGCTGATCAAGAAAGACGTCATGAAAGTATAAATTAATGAATGTCGTTTTCCTCAGGAAATCTTGTTTATATACAATATCTAGCCATATTAATGAAACAAGCTCTTACTGAAACCTAATAAACAATACCTGTATAGAGATATGCTGCACCTGATACATTGACCTTAGCGTAAAGCTATAGCGCCCAAACCCACAAATTACCTACAGATCTATTCATATACATATTTATTCATTAATAAGGAAATCTCCTTGCCCATGGAATTATAGATTATGTAAAGCCTGCTCAGCTTCTCACTGGAACAATTTGCCAGTGTTGGCCCTTCGTAAAAATTAAATAAATTTATGGAGTTGGAAACACAACTCTTGGAAACTGCCCTGCCATTTCTCCCTTTAGTTAATGGACCCCTATTGCTCTGAGCAAGGTATACTTAATACCCCATATTGGTTGATTTAATTAGCCTCCTCATCATGCACAGGGTGATAAGGGATGTTGCCTCAAGTACCTCGGTTTTGTTTTATTATTACTTTTATATTTTTTTCTGATAATTGGTCAAGGGCTGCTTGCTTTTTTCAACTCACATCCACTGGACTCTCCCTGAGACAAACCTATTTAGCATTAAGGTGCACATTGTAGTTTTTGTAGTTAACTTTGTGCTCCTCTGCAAAATGTATTGTCGCCATGGCCATCTGGTGCCTCAGGTTTGTTGATACCTGTTAGACTTGTAAACAGATTTCCAAGAAAAAGAAAAGAAAACATTTTACATAGTTTAAATGAAAGTATTTGTTAGGCATAAAGTTCTCAGGGTTAAGCACACAGCCTCCTACCACACAGGTGCTTTATTAATAGTCCAGAGTGGCCTTTAATCGAAACTGCCAAGCTAGGATTAAAAAAAGTCACCAAAAGTGGGGTACTTTGACGTAGTATTGCCATATAGTGTGTTGGAATCCCAATGGGATGTCCTCAGGATTTTTCTTCTGGGCACAGGAGGCAAAATATACTCCCCAAATGAACCCTCTCTCACCCCAATACATCCTCACCTCCTCCCCATTGCCTACATTTGTTGGTTTAGAAGAAGGGTTTCCTGGTGGAAGGAAAATGTTAGTTAACTTTTGATTTAAAAAAAGTACACGGCCATGGCAGCAGTAGTTTACAGATCAGCATGTACCTGCGCAATAGTCGGGGTGGTAAAGATTAGCTAAAACTACCCCAGCCTACAATTCCTATGATGTTCAGCCAGTAACGGCTGACTGTATATATCATGGGAGCTGGACTACAGTGTGTAGTGTAGGCCACCACAACCCCAGTCTCTAACTACAATTCCAATGAAGTTCAGCTAGCAATATGCTGACTAAATATTATCGTAGATGCAGTCAGCATGGTGTTTGTACTGCAGACATAGTGTAGCCCCCCCCAAGCCAGATCTACAGTTACTAGCTAACATTCCCATAATAATTACCGTATTTGCTTGATTATAAGACGAGGTTTTTTCCCGAGCAAATGCTCTGAAAGATACCCCTCGTCTTATAATCGGGGTCGTCTTATAATCAGACCTCAAATGGTCTGACTCTGAGACTAAGATCCAGATCCCCCGCAGCGATGCAGGGGACCTGGATCCTCCTGTGATATGCCACCCCCAACTTACCGGTGCATCTGAGGGACTCAGAAGCACCGGTAAGTTTGGAGGAGGGAGGGGGAGGGAGTGTTAAACGGGGGGCATAAGGCATTTCTGGAGGCAGAGTGCTCTGTGAAATGCCTTTTTTAAGGCAAAAGTTAACTTTTGTTTACTCCAACTCCCATGATGTTGAGCAGCAACATTGCTAGTTACCGTATTTGCTCGATTATAAGACGACCCCCAAAATCCGAATATTAATTTAGGAAAAAAAAGAAAGCCTGAATATAAGACGACCCTATAGGAAAAAAGTTTTACCAGTTAAACTATGTGAACAATTGTTTGTTACTAAAAGCTATGATTGAGAAAAATATTTAGTTTTTATTTCCTTTTTTCACAACCTGACCCCCCCCCAGTTATGCACATCTGCCCCCAGGCTTGCCACTCTGCCCCAGAAATGCCTTATACCCCCTATATGCCACTGTGCCCCATGATATGCCTTTTAACCCTCTATATGCCACTGTGCCCCATGATCAAAATATTTTTCTCAATCATAGCTTTTTATTAACAATCAGTTGTCGTCTTATATTCAGGCTTTCTTTTTTTCCTAAATTAATATTCAGATTTTGGGGGTCGTCTTATAATCAAGCAAATACGGTAACTAGCAATGTTGCTGCTCAACATCATGGGGGTTGTAGTAAACAAAAGCTAACGTTGTGTAGCGTAGCTCTGATGTACAGCCAACATTCTGAGGTATTACAACAACAAAAAAGGAGAGTAGTAAAAAAAGAAAGCAACATAAAAGCTTGGAACCAAAACAGGACTCTTGGTAGATTTACAGCAGTTGTGGTAACATTTGGCACTCAAAGTGCTGTTATTACATTCCTCATGAAGTTTAGCCAAATGGATGGCTGAGAATCATTAGATGTACATTCCACAGCAGCTGCAGTACCAATCCATAAAGACACAAAGCTAACCTTTCGCGCCCCAGTTGTTTCCCATAATGCTGAATATATGTCAGACTAAGTCATGGGAAATGTAGTCTCAACAGGAGTATTAACTAATCCTAGCTACAATACTTTTGGAATAAACTACCTGGTGTCTGCAGCATGCAAACTGGTCTCTGCCAAGGTGAGCATGCTGTGCCTGCGAAGAAGCAGATGCCAGAGTGAAGAGGAGGAGACCAGCCAGAAGAAGAGGAAGAGATCAGACCAAACCACTCTGACAACAGGGGGTGTACAGAATTAAATAAGAACTGTTTGCTTCACTCCTTAACTATCATGTGTTTTTTTTCTGCTCTCTATGCTGGGATGCAACAAAAAGCCATCCACAGAGCCTCCTGCACCTAGCATTCATTCCAGATTGAGGTCAGCCTGAATATTTTGAACCCTCACAGAGCTCAGCTCACAGGCCTCTGAGGAGCGCAAAGCCCAATGTCCCACCAGTTCTTTATACATGGAAGATGGCAAGATGGAAGATTTGACACTGCATTGCCATTGCTTGCGCACTTACATCCTGTACCAGAAGTATTTCAGCTCTGTGGAAGACGGTCTTCTTCAGCAGTTGTGGATCTTAAGCAGGTGGTATGGGACAAGGTAGCCACCCTAAGCACCAACCTCACATCCCTTGAGCAGAGGGTCTTAAAAATCAAGCAACAACAACGCAATTATGCATTGCCATGATGGGTCCCCTTTGAGTCCAGTGCTTCTGCTTCACCCAGGGAGTGGGGCTGTTGACGGAGACTCTTACCCCACTCACCTTGCAAATTAGCAATCTTCCCCCTCCTGGCACACTCATACCCTCCAGCGTCGTCCCCATATCAAGGTACTCACCACCTTTTATGTCCACCTGGCCAGACTCCTCCTTTCCCTCAGCCGATCTCACCCTTTTCTAGATCAATGCTAGGGGGCTTAAATATGGGACATACTAAAATGAATGACAAAATGGAATGCCCATAGACTTTAATGGGGAGGAATGCCCATAGACTATAATGGGGAGGAATGCCCATAGACTATAATGGGGAGGAATGCCCATAGACTATAATGGGGAGGAATGCCCATAGACTATAATGGGGAGGAATGCCCATAGACTATAATGGAAGGGAAAAGAATCATTGATTTTGAAATAAAAGTTTAAGACATATCATTTAGATCTTTGGCACACATACTCCCCTCGCACAGACACATGATCTAAAACTCAGATTATGTGGGATTATAGCTGTTTTCTATGGAATGACAGGTGAATGACAGTTTTTAGTGAATGCCCATAGGATATAATGGGAGAAAATTAAACCTGTTTTTCAGACAAAACCCTCTGACATATCATATAGATCTTTGTCATGTATACTCCCCTAGCACAGAGACAGGATCTAAAACTCATACTATGTGGGATTATAGCCGTTTTCTATGGAATGACAGGTGAATGACAGTTTTGAGTGAATGCCCATAGGATATAATGGGAGAAAAATTAAACTTGTTTTTTTAGAGAAAACCATCTTAAATATCATATAGAACTTTGTCGTGTATACTCCCCTTGTACAGCTACAGGAGCTAAAACTCATATTAAGTGGAATTTTAGCTGTGTTCTATGGAATGACAGGTGAATGACAGTATTGATGGAATGGCCATAGGATATAATAGGAGAAAAATCAAACCTGTTTTTCAGACAAAACCCTCTGACATATCATATAGATCTTTGGCACATATACTCCCCTAGTACAGAGACGGGATCTAAAACTCATATTATGTGGGATTATAGCTGTTTTCTATGGAATGACAGGTGAATGACAGTTTTGAGTGAATGCCCATAGGATATAATGGGAGAAAAATTAAACTTGTTTTTTTTAGAGAAAACCATCTTAAATATCATATAGAACTTTGGCACATACACTCCCCTAGTACACACACGGGATCAGTTTAAAAAAGTGTTTTTAAAAAGATATGGGTTAATTGTTTAGGATATATTCTTAATTTGTTTTGCAATAAAATGATACTTTTAATGTATTTTTTTTCTTCATAAAGAAGTCATTTATTTTTACACTTCAACTGTTGCTAGACATAAAACGTATGATGACAGAACATGAATTAGTATAATCCCTTTAATCCAGGGTTTGTTACATTGACCATTTAAAGCAAATAGAAATCCTTTTCATTGGCAGGACTGTAAATCCAGGCATTCTCAAAGTGGCATTCACTTTGTCCAACATGATTACGGTATATTAAGCATAAAGAAAGTTTGCTTTAACTAATACTACGTTTAATAAGAAATCTTACAATTTCTGTATAACTATCTACTCAGTTGATTTTATGGACCCTGAGAGAATAAGATTTCTATGATGGAGTAACAATCATAGTCTCAGTTCCTCACAGGAACCAAATGGCTAAGGCAAAATGCCAGTATTAGCCTAATAGGTGGTATGCTTATATTAAGTTGTAGTATGCTGTGTCTTGGATAGCAACATTTTTGGGTAGCAAAATATGCCTAAATTTACAACCCACACGGGAATCCCTCATATTACGATAAGAGAGCAATACGGTAAAGTAGTGTACAATGCCTGCATTGCCAGCTGCATGCATTCAGACTTCTAACAGACAAGACACTACATTCAAGTTCCCCCTTTTATGCACCGCCTGCCTCGCTATACAGGGCAGAAATTAAACTGCGTGTTCCATCGAAAGGTCCCTCATTTCACCCAGTATCTATCACCAAGTCTTGCTATACATTAGCGTGCTAAAGTTTTAGGCAGGTGTGAAAAAGTGCTGTAAAGTAAGAATGCATTAAAAAAAAAACAGACATGCTAATAGTTTATATTTTTCTTTTAACAAAATTTAAAGTGGTTGAACAGAAGAAGAATCTTAATCAAATCAACATTTTGTCTGACCCCTAAAACAGCATCAATTCTAAGTACACTTGCACAAAATTAAGTATTTTGTAGGCTTATAGTTAGGTATATGATGAAACAATTATACCATATAGGTGCTAATAATCATCAATTCAATATGAAGGTTGAAACACAACCATTAACTGAAACAGCTGTGTAGGGGGAATAAAACCTTGGTAAGGAAGAGCCAAACTCACTAACAAGCTGAGGTTCCTGAACACAGATTAATGTCCAAAGCCATACACCATGGCAAGACTGAGCACAGCAACAAGACACAAGGTATTGCAAAAGTAAGGTCTCTCTCAAGTAGACAATGGTTTCCAAATGTTCTGGCCAAGCTCTTTTGTAGATGCAAAGAAACGGGCAATGTTAAGTACTGTAGACAGTGGCAGGCCAAGGAAACTAGTGTAGCAGATGAAAGACCCATCAATGCTTACCTCCTTTCGCAAACAGAAGAGCGCTCCAGAATATTATGGCGCTATAAAAAAAGTGGTCTTCATAGAAGACTTTGGGACAAAAAGCCAAAGTGGAAACAAGGCCACGGAACTTAACCATTCCCAAAAACTATTCCACAAATCCTTTAGATTTGGTTGCACACAAGCCGCCTCTTGCGCCTGGGTGACGTGCACCTGCGCACTCGCCTCAGTGACTCCTATAGCCAAGCATGGGGGCCCGCCCAGGCCTCATACACAGTACCAGGCATTTCTTCCTGCTTTAACAGTTATATACATGAATAGGTCTGAATGTGTAGTAATTGTAATATTAATCTACTTTGCACAGTACCAAAACAGTTATAACGGAAGTAGCGAACACTAAAAGCCTAGCTGTATGGAAAGCGAAACACATAAAAGGAGGATAATTCACACAGGGAGGAAGGCCTGACAGCTTGCAGCTCCTGTTAGCCAGAAAACCAACAGACTTTACAAGACACTGACACAGAAGTTGTAAGCGGGTAAAGAGACTAAGTACATACAAAACACTAGAGTCAAGGTCCTTCTGATGCAATGAAATATCTATTTGTAGTGAGCCTTCTGACACCTTTAGCGCAATTATTTAAAACCTCTTTAAATAAACTTATGAAAGAAGTAAAGACCTATAATTTTAGGTTATTTCAGCTACACTATTATGTGTATACCAGCCATCTAGTCTTTATATGATGTTTGAACATAAACTGGGTTGCCAGAAATGGTACTTAAAGCAGCACTTTTCACGTATATGAAAATGATACTAAAAAATATCTTGAAATTATTATTTTTTTTAACTTAGCAATTATATAGTGGCTCTTCTTTCCTAACCAACATTGTTTTTTGTGCAGTCCTTTATTTAAATAAAACCAGGGCTACTTGCTTTACTAACATTAGACCTGCTTTTGTATCTTAAATGCCTTATACAAATAACTATCCGTGTGATGGTATTAGTAAATGTTAACATTAAAAATTACACCTACTTTATTTGTGCTGTAAATGAAACCTGCAACTTTTTGGCACATCACATGTTGTAAACGGTGGTTTGCCCTAAAGGTATTTCTAATGATACCTTTAATGAGGAACGTCATGCTTGTAACACTATAGGATCATCCACATTCTAATGCAGATGGGGTCCAGAAACTTCTTATAATTCTTGGGAAGCAGAGGAAACTTTGCATTGAGGTAAAAACACGTGATGGGTGTGATGTCAAAGCTAGAATGTAAAGATGAGTAACTTGTCTTCTTGTTACACAAGTGAGAAAGGACTTGCTTAAGCCTTTCAATGCCAATGACACAGGCACTATATGGACAAGTATTGGGACACCCCTTTCATAAGTATTGAATTCAGGGGTTTCAATCAGACCCATGCCACAGGTGTATAAAATCAAGCACCTGACCTTGCAGTCTCCATTTAAAAACATTTGTGAATGAAATGGGTGGTTCTGAAGACCTCAGTGAATTTAAGTGTGGTGCCGTGGTGCCACCTTTGCAATAAATCGCGGAAGACCATGTAAAGTCACAGAGCGCTGAGGCGCACGGTGCATAGAAGTAGCCAACACTCTGCTGATTCCATAGCTGAAAAAGTTCAAAACTTCCATTGGCATTTATATCATTTTTAATGGTATGGGGCTGTTTTTAATAGGTTTGGGCCTCTTACTTCCAGTGAAGGGAAATCTTAATGCTTCATCAATACCAAGGCATTTTGGAAAATTCTACGCTGTCAACTTTGTGGGAACAGTATGGGGAAGGTGCTTTTCTATTGCAGCACGCCTGTGTCCCAATGCATAAAGCAAGACATAAAGACATGGTTGGATGAGTTTGGTGTGGAAGAACTTGACTGGCCCACACAGAGTCTGACCTCAACCACAAGGAACATCCTTGGGATGAATTGGAATGGAGATTGCGAGCCATGCCTTCTCGTCCAACATCAGATGAATGGGCCTCCCGAGCCAAGAGTTGCCATAATTAAGGGTTACAGAGGAAGTCTTGCTAGTATAGTGTTACACTGGAGACTTCCTCCTCTGTGCACGCACTGCTAAATGCGCTCTTTCCTATCGGAAGAGAAAGGTGCGGATATTTATGAATTACTTTTCTGAATAACTTTTTTTTTTTTTTTTTTAATTATAACTAAAAAGGTAACAATCAGTCCACCGAGCAGGGAGCTTGCTACCATACTTACCGACATGAGTACTCTGAACCTTGGCACTTACAGGGTTATACCCAAGAGCCATGTCATCATGGTGACTAACAATTGTTTCCTAGGGCTTTACTAGCTGGACACACAAAGCAGAGTTGGCATTTCCTTTCTATGTGCTGTAGGGAGGGGGTGAATATCTGGCGTGACCCTGCTGCAGTAATGTGGATAGTTCCTATATCTATGGGCAATTTGTGAAGCCATGGTTTAAGATGTTGTTTAAGAGATGATCTCAGATGCGACAGATTCTCTTAAACTAAACAATGTGTAAGTTATGAACAAGTACATCTTAAGTATTGTACTGGCGTTCCGGCCTTTTCAAGGAAAGTGGCACATGGAGTATAAATATCAGACAAGCACTGGTCCATTATCTTTTTATTTTTAAACTCAAAGTTCACATAGAAGTCAAGGTGTCATATCGGCTTCATGTAACTGAAATAAGAAGCACATGTGTCACTGCTTAAACTTTTCTATTCTCTATTTTCCCAGTAGCAATAATAGTGAATAGTAATAGTAAATGAGAAACTCTTAATATTTTAGAGCTTCTTGATCCAAGGAGAAATCCGATTGCCTCTTGGAGTCAAGAAGGAATTTTTTTCCCTGATGGCAGAATTCAAAGTAGCTTAATTAGGGTTTTTTTTGCCTTCTTTTGGATCAAGAATAGAAAGGTTAGGTAGAAGGGTTGAACTTGATGGACTTCGGTCTTTTTTCAACCTTATGAACTATGTAACTATGGACAGTACATTGGCAAACACTGAAAGCCAGTTTTTTCCCAATCATGTTTTCATTTCAATATTAATATTTAGAGTTTCATCGAAATGTCCCCTTACCGCCATAAAATACATATCATAATTAAGAAATATGTTGAATTCTAAAGATATCTCACAAAATATATATATATAATGAATAATAGAAAACAGTTTTAATAACGTTTTCATCAATAGATGAAATACTTGCCAAATATATATTAATGATAATCCGTTTAATAAAGAAAGGATAGATTAGTGTAAACATTATTCAATTTAATAAACTGATAACTTAAATACCTTTAATTATTGGTAAGTTAACAGCTAAATATTAGATTATTAAATTAACTGATGAATATGTTAAATAACTGGATAAAAAGCAATGTAGTGGTCATTAAAAATAAAGTTGATAAATGTACATTATTAAATATAAAGAAAAGAATGTACCTGTCACATCTGTTCTATGCTATATCCTTCGCGCTTGTACATGTTATGCAACCCTGTGCAGTGCACATCTGTCAAGAGGTCTCCTGCTGCACCTTTACATCTCTGCCACTAACCCATTTTTTGTCACCATGGCTCACAGGGTTCTATCATGATAAAAACCATAAACAGAGTAGTATATATAATTTTCATGGAGGGATTCTGCAGGCATTAGCCTCCTTGCCCACTCGCACCAGGATTTGCAGGAGATGCATTCAGCCGTTAAAAGGTAATTACTTTTTGTACAGGCTAAAGAATGCTTATTAAAAGTACTTTATATAAGTACTTTAATATGTGTTCTTCATTGCCAAGGTCACATTGCAGAGATCAAAGGGACAGCAGCAAGTCAGCTTGTCAAGAAAAGTATGAAAGTTTGTTGAGAGGTTCTAGCCGAGACCTCTCGTATCCAGGGCAGATCCAAAATGAAAGGGGAATACAATGGATGGCAGTATTCACCTATTGGTTCCATATCACACAACACATGGGGGTCTTACAGGCATGACCTCAAACTTTTGTACAGGTATATGCCACATATCATCTGTTCGGGCAACGTCCTAACGCATGTATGTCCGTGCTACCACAAGGTTATAAGAGTTCAGAATCCTAATTGAAGAAGGGGACCTGGGAGACATGTACACCAGTCATAACATTATGACCACCAGCCCAATATTGTGTAGGTCCCCCTTTTGCCCCCCAAAACAGCCCTCACCCATCAATGCATGGACTCCACTAGACCTCTGAATGTTGACTGCTATGAGGCCCAGTCAATACCTTGAACTCGTTGTGTTCCTTAAACCGTTCCTTAACCATTTTTGATTTGTGGCAGGGTGCATTATCCTGCCAAAAGAGGCCAATGTCACCAGGGAACATTGTGTCCATGAAAGGGTGTACATGATCTGCAGCAATGCTTAGGTAGGTAGTACATGTCAAAGTAGGATCTACATGAAGGTTTCCCAGCAGAACATTGCCCAAAGTATCACATTGACTCACAAGCACCAGGTCATCCACGTGATGCCAAAGAAAACGTGATTCATTAGACCAAGCCACCTTCTTCCATTGCTCTGTGGTCCAGTTCTTATACTCATGTGCCCATTGTAGGTGCATTCAGCAGTAAACAGGGGTCAACCTAGGCCCCCTGACTGGTCTGCAGCTACACAGCCCCATAAGCAATAAACCTTTTTATCAATTTGAGCTACAGGATTGAGCTGTTTGATTCGACAACACGGGCCAGCCTTCACCCCTCTGCGTGTGTCAATGAGCCTTGGCCACCCACATGACCCTGTTAAGAGTTCATCGCTTTTCTTTCTTTGTACCACTTCAGACCAGGAACACCCCACAAGGGCTGCTTTGACAATCATCTAGCCATCACAATTTGGGCCTTGTCAAAGTTGCTCAGATCCTTACACATTTTTCCTCCTTCTAACACATCAACATTTGAGGATAACATTTTCACTTCCTAACTAATATATCCCACCCTCTGACAGGTGCCATGATAAGATTATCAGCGTTATTCCCATCACCCGTTAGTGGTCAGAATGTTATAGCTGATCAGTGTATGCTGTAGCATTGTGTTTGCACAATTTACAATTCACAATGTCCTATTTTACAGAATGTATTATGGATGTAAAGTGATGAATTGTTGTATACAATATAGAAAATGCAAGAAACTTTATTTATGATTAACATTTCCCTTGGAATGTGGCATTTGTGTTGCATTTAAGTAGGAGCAGCAGAATTCCTAGCTTAACATATTCCTTGATATTTGGGGGTGACCTTTCAAGTGTAAAGTGCCTAGGCCTAAATGGCATACACATATTATATATATATATATATATATATATATATATATATATATATACACACATACACACACACTCCTTGGAAACAATATCTCTACAACCACAGCAGGCCAATCACCTTACTTGTTATGTTGATACGTAGCTGTAGAGATTATACATAATATATATACACATTTACACGTACTTTTGGCGCAGTGCAGAATGTTACTGCAGACTGGACCGGTCCTTTGCTACACTGGAGAACAATGGGGGAAACAAATACTTTGCACTTGTACTATTACCGTACTTGCTCGATTATAAGACGACCCCCCAAAATCTGAATATTAATTTATGAAAAAAGAAAAAGCCTGAATATAAGACGACCCTATAGGAAAAAAGTTTACCAGTAAATGTTAATTCATGTAAACTATGTGAATTTTTTTTTTTAATAAAAGCTATGATTGAGAAAAATATTTTGTTTTTATTTCCTTTTTTTTCAACCTGCCCCCCCCAGTTATGCACATCTGCCCCCAGGCTTGCCTCTCTGCCCCAGAAATGCCTTATACCCCCTATATGCCACTGTGCCCCATGATATGCCTTTTAACCCTCTACATGCCACTGTGCCCCATGATATGCCTTTTGACCCCCTATGTGCCACTCTGCCTCCAGAATTGCCTTATACCCCTATATGCCACTCTGGCATTTAGGGGGTTAAAAGGCATATTATGGGGCAGAGTGGGATATAGGGAGGTATAAGGCATTTCTGGAGGCAGAGTGGCGTATAGAGGGTTAAAAGGCATTTCTAGAGGCAGAGTGGCATTAAGGGGGTTAAAAAAGGCATTTCACAGAGCACTCTGCCTCCAGAAATGCCTTATGTCCCCCATTTAACACTCCCTCCCATTTGCTCTGGAAAAAACCTTGTCTTATAATCGAGCAAATACAGCAGGGGCGTCCAACCTGCGGCCCTCCAGCTGCTGCAGGACTACATCTCCCATGATGCTCTTTCAGCTAAGGGGCTGGCTGAGGAGGATGGGAGATGTAGTCTCGAAGCAGCTGGAGGGCCGCAGGTTGGACGCCCATGAAATACGGTATATCATGTGAACTCACTTCTGCTTTGCCCTAAACTAGCCATTTCTCACCAAAAGTATGCGGACACCCAATCGCTAACAGGTTTATAAAATCAAGCACATAGGTAGCCATCTCCATGGAGAAACATTGGCAGTAGAATAGGTGGTACTAAAGAGCTCAGTGACTTGTCATAGGATGCCACATTTGCCACAAGTTAGTTCATGAAATTTCTGTCCTGCTCGATCTGCCCTGGTCCACTGTGAGTGCAGTTATTCTGAGGTGGAAGCATGCAGGAGTAACAACACCTCAGCCATGAAGTGGGGCTACAGAATACATAAAAAATTAAATTAAAAAAAGACAATTGTAGCATCACCGCTTCCAACTTGGGAAGGCCCTTTTATATTCCAGCATGTCTGCCCCAGTGTACAAAGCAAGGTCCATAAAGACATGGTTGGATGAGTTTGTTGTGGAAGAACTTGATTGACCCACACAGAGCCCAGACCCCAATCCAATCGAACATCTTTGGGATAATTTGGAATGGAAAGCCAGGCTTTCTCGTCCAACATCAGTGCCTGATCTCACAAATACTTTTAGTTAAATGCCCACAAATTCAAAACAGACAGACACACTCCAAAATGCTGTGGCATAGCTAACCTCATATTAATGCCCATGGTTTTGGAATGGGATGACCAATACATTAATTAAGGAGTGATGGTCAGCTGCCCTCCTACTTTTAGTCATATAGTATAGCTGAAAATAAATATATTTCCCAATGCTAAGCTCTTTTTAGGGTTGTCACCTAACCATACTTGAAGCTGAATTATAGAATTTGCTTAGCCTCCCAGGAGGAAAAAGTAGGTACAATCAAGTAAGCTATGCAAATCCCCATTAAAAATATTTTAAAATACTTTACCGTACCCATAAGAGCAGAACTGTATAGCTATACAATTATATTATAAAAATCACAATTTACTTCACACTATCATAATGTGAGAAATGTTATTCATGTATCTTAGCAATTATTAGTTTATACTGCCAATAAATGTGGTTAAAACTAAAATCTTACCAGGAGGGAAAATTACCGGTAATATTTTTTTTTTTTCTTAAAAAGTTGCCTTTGATGGCTTATTTTCGGATAGCACAAAAAAAATAATCCAATCTCTCACCTTTTTCCAGATCCTACATTTTACAGTTCTGTACATAAAATAAGCCTATGAAATTGTGTTTACTGTATGTATATATGCAAGTAATATATACATTTATTTGTACAAGAAACACTTTAATTCCTTGTTCTCAGATTGCTATGATTATTCATCCCTATGATGTCACAGTTCACCTACTGTTAACTTACTGGTAGCTGTTCAGGAAGCCTTTGTTAAGTTGGGTGAGATAAATGGAGCAAACTCCAGGACAGAAAATGGATTTGAAGGCATTGGTTCTGCCACAGGCAAATAGTTTAAACTGATTGGCAAACAAAAAGAATAAACTGAAGGCAATTTTAATTTAAAAAAAAATTGACGTCCAAATTATTTGAAGAACCATTCTGCCTGGTTGTAAAGAGTCAGACCTTGGTCTTAACTTTGATTAAGGACAGCTTTAAGCCTATCCCGTGCATGTTTCAATCCCGTCATTGTCTTAGCCTCAACTACAGCTGGGTGGCTGTTCTACACTCTCGGTGAAATAAAATACTTTTGTTACATCCTTTTAAAGTATTTAAATGTTTCCATTACATCTCTTCTCTCTCTTCTTTCCTCCAAGCTATACATATTGATGAGAAAAAAAAACAAAAACCCAAACACTTGGTGGTTGCGTTAAATTTGCATGTTTTCAAACACCAGGCAGGTTACAGTATAAAACAACATTTTACAGCTAATCCCATCGTTATGTAAAGCAGGATATAACTCACACATACATCATATTGTTAATGCAGGACCATTACAGATCGAAGGACCGGTCAGCATTAAGGTGCTCGTCAAAGATAATAGATTTATGTAATACCTGAGTCATACATGATTATTCCATAACCAGCCTGTACCGGAGTGCACACTATTGGCTACGCCAGGTTTATACAGGTGTTAATCACAATTTTCTTTTTTTTTTTATATATATGATGTATTATGGAATATCATGATAATTTTAATTAGCATATTTTTCCCCCTGAAAATGTAGTAGTAATTAGTGAGTTGAACAGCAGGTACACAGGTATTGCAATGAGAAGAAAAGCAGAACTATATTCAGCTAAATATACACCGGTCCATCTTGGTGAAACGGGTAGCATGCGTGGGGAACCACCACAGGTTGTGGGTATCAACAGCCCCACGAACGGCAATTAAAACACACTAAAACAGAGTGAAATCTGGATAGATCAAAAGGCGTGGGCATCATGAACCAATCTTTCATGGTGGGCTTTACATGTCTGCTAGCTGTTTTTCAGACGTGGAGCCCTTCTATGACCAATAGTAGCAGACTTCAAGTCCACGACAAATACATATTTTTTATTTATTTTTTATTAGACAATTTTGTAAAATAAGCATGATGTCAAGAGTACCTGTTTTCTTAAACTATAGGCGTTGGTATTTAGTAAAGTCTGTTGTGTTCTCTCTACACAACTCTTAAGACGTTTGCCTCGGTAGATGTGGGAGCAGGGTGTAGCGTGTAGGGTTGTTCTCCAACATGTATCTTGGCCATGCTGGAAGCAATAGATGTGAAACCCTACCTTGTTTCCCTCAGATAACCCATCATATCAAGTGACTTATTTTCCATGCTATTGTATTACAATGAAAACACAAAAGGGTACGTCAAGACAGCAGTATTGTGAAACCTCTCAAGTTATTCTATGGTGTCTTTTTGATCAGCTTGAGAAACGAGACTGGAATTGTCCCTTATTAAAGAGACAGAAAAGTCACTCTTATCTCCTAAGCAACGGGCTGATTTCTCAAACCGATTCCTGAGACTGACAGTCTTCCAGACTATTGAGACAAACTAACTGTGCATTGAAATATAACCATTTTAATAAGTCAATGAATAATCGGGCAGATTATAACACAATTGTTTTGTAATTAATGAAGAATGAGCTGTGCAGAAAATCAGCAACTTGGTTAAGCCATCCCTCCAATACCACTTACAGGTGTCATTTTACCCGTTTTACTGTAACAAGGACAACATGTACTAATGTTCAGGGGACTCTTATAGCATATTCAGTAGCGCTGTACAACGGGTAGACAGATATATGTACACACACACACTGTGGATTCAAAAGTATATTGTAGGTTTCTTATCAATATTGCATAGAAGTGTCACTTGTAAATATTGGAGTACTGAAAGGTTTACAGTTTGCCACACTCACAACTCAAGTGTTCCCAAAAGGCTTTTTCACATGAAATGCTATCTAGTCCACAACCGCAAACATCTATATCTACATGTCAGAATTCGAACTTAGGGCCACACTCTGCCAGCGGGAGGTGAGCATCTACCACCGGTTGCATATAGGACTCATAACCCTCATGCCCAATAGCTACACAAGCAGTAGGACATCTCCGCACTTGTCTAGTGTCCCGATGGAATCTAGAACACAGATCTAGATTTCTGTACTAGGTCCAGGCCACAGCCCACAAGTATTCACACATCTTAAGTGTAAAAGTAATACAATTTTATCAGCAGCCAACAAGTAGCAAAATAAACACTTATTTTAATATACAGGTTCTAGCGACTCAATATCGCTGAGCAGGTCACAAGATATTTAAGACGCAGGCAGCAGTAGCGAAATTAGCAGTGACAGTTAAACTAATGTAATCTTAGTCCATTTGTCCATGAATACATTCTGTACATACCAATCCATACACACTGCAAGAACAGTAACCACACTCAAAATACAGAAGACGAATAATCCATGAGATGGGACACAGACGGGCGCGATTATTTTTATTTATTGGTTTATATAGCGCCATCATACTCTGCAGCGCTGTACAATTAGAAGGAAAAGGACACCTCTGGCTGTGTGCAGACTAACCCCATTGAAGACACAAAACACATTCACAACAAACTGCTTAGTTTCATCAATACAGCGATATGGAGCAATCCTATCAGAATTCAAACATACATAAAAACATCTATATTCTTCAAAATAAATAAATGTCGGGTAGGGGGAGAAACCCCAACGTAAAATGTTGATTTAGCTTTGTTTCAGAGTTTACAGAAAATGAAGAACAGGGGAAAGCATCGAACAAGAAAATAAAAATGAAATTAAAAAGCAAATATATGTCAGAAAACTGGCCATATAATAAAATTTCCCAGATCCACTTCCCTCCATAATAAAGAACATGTAAGCATCCGTGAGCACACGTCACTACATGGTACACAAAGTGTTAATGTCTGTCCCTGTTTGCACTTAAGGTGTCTGGACTGTAGGAAAGCAGGTTTGAGGTTATTCTCAGTTTTAGTATATGAACTAATCTCTGTGTTAAATATAGTATATATATATAGTACATAGTCAGATTGTCTCCGAGGAGCAGGCTGGGAAACTTAAGATTGCTTTGCCATTCGCTCTGTGCTATTCCAGGACAGACAGGGACGAGACATAAAGGAAGAAATTAATTACAGACACATAAAAGAATATGGAGGATGCTAAGTGGCAGGCTGATCTGCTGCTGCCACTGCTCCTGATGTCCAAAGGCTTACCCCTTGTAGATCCCAAGACATCACTTTTGGATATTTGGCATGGACCCTCCTGCACTCTCATCCTATACACATTTACACTTACACCGCTGGGGGTTAATACGCCAAGTATCACATCCATGACAGCACCATGCAGACACATATGATCAGAGGCTTAGTATGATCCAATACTGCCTACTTAATACACAGACAGCTGAATAAAGGGGAGGGAGAGGGGGGGTTACACATGTTTAACCCGTTCAGTGATGGGGGGTCACACTAAATATTCCTCATCCAAGCTCTAGCATCCAAAGTCTCATTGTGCAGAATGCTTAAAACATCTTGTAGAAACGCTCACTTATTCATTCAAATGGAAGATGCTTAAAATAGGTCATGTAATAAGAGATGAGGGGACGCTGCCGATCAATACATCTCCAGACTGCTGTGCATTATGTATCCACACTTTCCAACAGACACGATGACCTTTTACAGTACAACACCCCCCCATCCATCCATCCATCCAAAAAGTACCTACCTGCAGGTGGATCTCCATAGGAATGCCAATAGGAATCCCAGGGATACGAGCAAGGTAGTATTATAAATAAATATCAAGTATATAATAAGTTAAATTATCCCCCATTATATTAAGGCAGGAGGGTAATTATCAGCCTATTCTTTGTGCTGATTGTTTAAGTGTCCTCTCGCTTCCTCGTTCCTTTTGGGGGGCAGCTCTCTCCCCTATCCACCCTTATTTCTCTAGCAGGGGTCTGTGGGGAGGGGTATAATAACCTAGACGGTATCCCCTTTCACCGCAACTCCGCCTAGCCGATGATCTTATATTGGCTCAAGTGTTATAAGAAAGGAGGGGGGAGGGCATAGAAATAGACACAGAAGAGTGGGAGGGAAATAAGTCCTGTGCTCGGGTACCGGAAATTGAAGCCTCGATCATAAATATAACGCAGGAAGTGTGTAATAACATAATACGGTCGGGCTCTTCCTTACCCACCTCCCATTCACTATGAAGAGGGGCAGGAGTTACAGTGCGACAAGCCCCGCCCACGGCTCCTCCCCGGCGCCGGCTAGAGCGCGGCTGAGGCGTTCGATCTGTCTGGGCGTTCTAGAACGCGCGTTCACCCGACGTTGTAATTGTCCCATTGTTGATGGAACATTCGAGGGTGTAATTGCGCGCGCTCTCTCTCATCATTGTCCTAAAGAGACAGGAGAGAATCTCTTCATATGTGTCAGATAACTCACGTAGCATACCGCAAAGAGACTTACTGGCTTTAAGAATTGTAGAGGCTAGATAACTAAAGTGTTATTGTATATTTAGTATAATAAATGAAATATATATTACATTATATATACGTATTACATATGTGTATACTCAGGCAGTGGGAAAATAAAGTAGGATGTTAAAATTGTCTTTTTCATCTTTTCGTGTACACCGAGGTTAATTATTTCGCCTAAACACAGGGCCGTCCGCATTATGTGACCCCCCCTGTCACAATCCTGAGCGTTAACCCTTTCAGGACATAGTTTAATACATCAGAGACCAGGGTTTTTTTGTTATTTTTACCATGTTTTTTAAACCTTTTTTACCATATTTGATATCTGATTATAAATTGTTTTGTTCCAGACAAGAAGGGGCTTCTTTTAAAATCGTAGAAACACATAAACCATATTTATGATCAGTGCTAATTTTGTATTGTTTTTTTTTTTGCCATATTGCTTAGGAATGGTGCCACTTCTGAACAATCATCCAATTTATGTTGAGATCCATCTCCTGTTTACATTAATACCCCACATACATAGTTTTTTTCGGGCTACATCCCTTACATATTACCCTATATTGTGCAAGGTGTTTAATACTATTGGTGGTTTTTGGAGTAATTATCTTTTTTAAAAAAATGTATGTAGTGGCAGGGCAATGTCTCCAGTGCAATGTGGTAGAGATCCCTTTGGGGTCTCTCTTATATATCTTACTAAAACGTTTTTATTTATTAATCTCATATATATATATATATATATATATATATATATATTTTAATATTTTATTTTTTTCATCTTTTCAAAGGGGAGAAAACTTTTCTCTCTCTCTCCTCCCTTTGAATTCTCCTGTGTTATCAGCAAGCAGAGCTCCGGAGCCTGCATTGCTGATTGCAATATGAATGATCAGCCAGCAGGGGGGAGATATCAGAGATCCCAGCAGGGTCTGGTTAGACCCTCCTGGCTCTCTTTCCTTTCCCCCTCAGAGCCCTTGCAGTGTGTTTTAGCACTGACACCTACCAGAATGCAATACAATATTCATATTGTAGCGGTGTACCAGAGCTTGAGTTTAGCATTGTTATCCACATTCAGCCAGAGACAAGCACTGCTGACAGAGGAGAGTCCAGGCTATCATTAGAGCCTGGGCCCTGACCCACTGATGGCAGTCCTACTACTTGCTTACATGTACGAAAGATATACCCAGCAGGCAGGGAATACTGCGATTAGGTCCTTAAGTACAGTTTAAAATAAAGGCTTTAAATTAAAAAAATGTAGTTCTAGTATTATACCAGCAGTTTTTGGACCTGAACAGGCAGCATTGCCAATAAAGTATCTAATACTAGACATAGGTCATTTCTACAAATTAATAGCTAGTGTCACGGAGCTGGATAGTCCGACGACTACCTCCACTGACTTATGCTCCCTTAGCCTGGGACAACACACTTTCCCCGGTTTCCCAGTCACTAGCCGAGACTCAGTGTAGGGTATAACCAAAACGAAGACTGATTTATTTTAGGCACGCATGGATGGATATATCCAGCAAAACACATATTAACATAAAACAAGATACTGGGATTCAAATCACCCCCTTAATCTGCCTCCCAGAGACAAAAGGGGCAATAAAGGGATTAACGGTAGAATAGGGTCCCAACCTCCACTATCTATCACTGGCCAAAATCAGTTCCAGGGTAAATGTCTGTAGTGATGGAACTGGGGGGGGGGGACTGACCTATACAACATTAAACTAAAATAATGGTGGTCACTGGTTGCACATCCTGGCTGTCTGACAGAGATAATCACCTCAGCAAGTGATGAGCTGATATACTGCTGGCTGGAGGAGGAGGCTGGCTGTCAGGCCTCTCCAGTGGCCCCAGGGATGGAGGGTTCCATCACATTTCTCCCCCTTTCGAAAGGGACTGACCCAGGAGGAGACACCCAAGGGATTGACTCCGTAGTCAGTTCAATGCCCTCCCAAAACTCGTGCCCCAAACAATCTGCCCCTCCAAGAACAGTACTCACCCGCCTGACCTCTCCTGAAAAATATAACTGCCGCTGGAGAGTCTTCTCAGCCGCTGGGGAGACGGCAGGGTGGCGGGGGCCCCTTCAATCCATGCTTGTACCATCCTTTGGTGGAGGGACGTCTGATGAGGGAGGGGAGAGGCCAGGTGCGCTCTGACCTGTAAAAAGATCTTCTATGGGGTTTGCAGGGATCCCCAGTGCTGGTAAAGAGGGGCCATCCTGCCTCTCGCCTGTTGTCAGTATTTTAGTTGGGGTGGTCTGAGCGGGCACTGCATGAGCATCATGATCAGACTCAGGAAAAACGGGGGAAGGGCAGGGACCAGTGGCACTCTGCCTTGATACCAGCCCTTCTGCTGGAGAGTGGGGATCTGGCCCAACTGCCCAACCTTCCAGGGACCCAGGTGTGGAGAACGCAGTCCCATCCACTACCACAGTCTCTGGGGCTGCATGACTGGACCTTACAAGATTGCTGTGGTCTGGCTCAGGAAACAGGGAAGGCAGAGGCCAGTGGCACTCTGCCCCATTTGCAGCTCTTCTGCTTTGTGGGTGGAAGTGGAGACCTCAGTCCCATCCAATACACCCAGAAAACTTTCTTCCCTTCGCTGGGAAGGGTCCCAACCTCCACTATCTATCACTGGCCAAAATCAGTTCCAGGGTAAATGTCTGTAGTGGTGGAACTGGGGGTGGGGGACTGACTTATACAACATTGAACTAAAACAATGGCGGTCACTCCCTGGTTGCAGATCCGGCTGTCTGCCAGAGATAATCACCTCAGCAAGTGATGAGATGATATACTGCTGGGGGTAGACACACAAGTCTTTATAAAGTCAGGGCCCATAGTCAATAGGGAGGAGGCTGGCTGTCAAGCCTCTCCAGCTGCCCCAGGGATGGAGGGTTCCGTCACAGCTAGAAATTGTGAGTTAGGAGATCTCTATTATATATTTGTGGCTAGTACAGCACAAAACATTAGGAGCGAGCTCAAAAAGAGTTGAAAATGAGACTTCTGTCTTATTTAAGTTGTTCTTTTTCTAGCTCAGCTGAAACCAGGAAGCAAGTGTGCAAACATTTTCCACATGCTTAGTAGATCTCCCATTGAAGTCCGTACTTGTGTTGATCTGCTTTCATTAAAATGAACTGTGTTCCCTTAAAATGCCTTGTGTGCGGTGTGCAGTCCTGGCCGCTCCCCGCAAGGGAAGGATCCGGGTAGCCAGAGCCGAGAAGTTCCCAGGTATGGGGATTAGGGAAGTAACACCTAATTTACCTCCATAAATGTAAAATTGCAGTCCCATTAATATTCTTAAAACAAGGGTCCCAAATTCTAACTATAACCAACTAAACAAATGTACAGTAACGTATATGTAAAAACAAATCAATATTGTTAACAAGTCAGAGGAAATATAATATCAGGTATATAACAGCAGTAATGGTGTTTTCATAGGATGAGTTCTGGCACACAAACGCTGTCTGGTTATGTTAAACAAATATAACCATATGACAGTTTTGAATGTTTCCTTAAAAAATATTTTAATCTTGCCCTTGAGCAAGACCTCATTTGAATCTCTTTCTGTTTTCTACAAAAGTGCTGTCATGTATCATGTCTCAAATCGATGAAAAGCTATTAAAGGTGCTGTTCCACAAAAAAACATGAACTATTTGTATGCCGGAGGTCTGGCTGAGCCATTTTTTTACATCCTTTTGTTTAACCATCATTGGCTTGTGATATAATCTTAAAAATGCAAACATTTGGGAAATTATTTCCATCATCTTAGTTATCAAAAATACATGTTTATACATACTGTAACATCCGGAGATGGAAAATAATCATGGAAAATTAATTTGTCAGTACATTACTAGGTACTGTAATTGAAAAAGTCTAAGGGGTCTACTGATATCTTATTGGATAATGCCATGCCCTTACGAAAAGAAGTGGCAAGAACAACAGTGAAATTATGTGTGAAAGTGTACTTATAACCCAATAAGTAGACAGTTTTGGTATTTAGTATTTTAGTCAAACGCTCAAAAACGAAAAGTCTAAAAATGATTGTTATATATAGGTTTCACATTCGATAGCAAGACAAAATGTAACAAATCCACTCTCCTTTGTCCACATTTGACATATAGCAGGGGCGTCCAACATGCGGCCCGCGGGCCAAATGCGGCCCGCGAGACCTCGAGGTGCGGCCCGCGTAAGATCGGCAGCCAGGGCAACCGATCTTACGCGAGCTGCACCTCAAGCCCTGCTACTTACTTGTGGGAGGGTCTTCTGGACTGCACACAGAGGAAGCGGAGTTCACGTGACATCCTACTTCCTCTGTGCTTTAGCAGAGAAGGCAGAGGGAGGCCGCGCCCCCTGCTGAAGTCTGTAAGCGGCATCGAGGAGCTGCCTTGCAGGTAAGGAGGTGGGGAGGGTGTTTGAATGAGTGTGTGTGATTGAGGGAATGAATCTGTGAATGAATGATTATATGAATAAATGAGTGTGTGTGTGTGTGTGATAGCATGGATGTGTAAGTGCTGAAACCTGGCCAGCTGCCCCCCTTGTGTATTGATGCTGCCAGCAGTATGGGGTCTGCACTTACAGCCACCCTGTACCAGCATGTACTGGCTGACTTGGCATGATAGGAGTGTGATTGCTAACAGCAATCACAGTCCCATAATGCCTAGGTTCCAGTATTTACTGGATGGATGTGTAAGTGCTGGAACCTAGGCATGATGGGACTGTGACTACTGTTAGCAATCACACTCCTATCATGCCAAGTCAGCCAGTACATGCTGAAACCTAGCTAGCTGCCCCCCTTGTGTAGTGATGCTGCCAGCAGTATGGGGTCTGCACATCACTTACAGCCACCCTGTACCAGCATGTACTGGCTGACTTGGCATGATAGGAGTGTGATTGCTAACAGCAATCACAGCGAGCACAGTCCCATCATGCCTAGGTACCAGCATTTACTGGTTGCCTGGGTTGCCAGCATTTACTGGTTGCCAAGTCATATTGCTAATTTTGTCCAATTGTGTGTTACCTACTTTTATTAAAAATGTGAGTTTTTATTATTATTTTTAAAGGTGGGGGTCATTTTCGGTTTTGGCTAAGTGAACCCTGAATGTTTTGGTCCAGAATTTTCATTTTAGTTCATCCCTAGAATAAATCTAGGGAATCCTGAATTTGTAGTCGCAAAACTTTCTAGGCCCAGAAATCAGTGAGAGGAAGAGTAAAGGTTTTGTGTCATTTTACTTTATTTTAATCTGCATATTGTATTAAAGGCCATATTTTTTGTCACAGTGAAAAATGAGTGCGGCCCGCGCACGTATACAATTCTGATGAAGTGGCCCACTGCAGAAAAAACTTGGACACCCCTGACATATAGCATTCTCTTTATATATATAATTGGAATGCGTAATAAATGCTCAAAAAAGCTTTATTTTTTGGTTTCTGAACAGACCTAATGTTCCTGGGACATCTCAACAAAGAAGAAGAAGACACTGTGATATAGGGTTTTTTCTAGTTAATACTGCCAATGCAGATTTTATAAAAATGAAATATCTTTCTACAGACATACATATTAAAACTATCTATCTATCTATCTATCTATCTATCTATCTATCTATCTATCTATCTATCTATCTATCTATCTATCTAAATAATATGATTGAAAATAACACTAGTGACTTTGTTTTCTTTATATTTCTTCAATTTATTATGCGCTACTGGGAATATGAAAAATCACAGAATTACTTACATGTTAATCGATTTTTGCTTATCCTTTTATTAATCTTTTTACTATTATTATGTGAAAATTCCCCAAAGGAAAAAAAAAAGCTTTTTTTAATAATGAATGATTTTCTTCAAATCCAATTGTTTCTTGCTAATTGAATTGGCCGCTGCACATTTCCATTTTGAACCATTTTTCTTTTTATTTCATCAATTCAATTATTGTGCAAAAAAAGTTTCTTAGTGAATATCCACATAATATAAACCCTCTCTTTAGGATTTTTTTTATTATGTATAAGATGTCAGTGGAAATTTAAAAACAAGGTATTACAATGATAAATCCTAGAAATATCTAATCTTGGCATTCTAGGTCATTTGTAAGAAGGAAGCACCATTTCTACTAAAAATTAGGAAGCCTCATATTTTTCTATACTAAGGCTAGTTAAGCTTCCCAATTAGAGCTGCAATTTGGAGACTCCCTGGCCTACATTATATTTATTTATACAGTGCCAGCAGATTCTGTAGCATTGTTACAATAAGTGGAATAAGTTCAATAAATCACACACAATAACAAACTGGTACAAAAGGAGAAAAGGGCCCTGCTCTTGCGATTTTATAATCTAGTCGGTGGTTGAGGGGTAGGTGAAAGAGTAGAAGAGTAGAGTGTTCGGAGGAAAGGTTGTACGCTTCTGTAAAAAAGGTGGGTTTTCAGAGCGCTTTTGAAAGTTGCGTACGAGGGAAACAATAAACCATAATTAAAGAGGCAACCCTAACTCTCAAAATATCTAATCCAGGCCAAGAGTCATACTTTTATTTTATATATCTTTTTTGTGTGAAAAAAATTGTTGGAGTTTCACAATCCACTTTGGCCATTTAGGGTTCCTAGACTGAGTTTTACTTCCTCTGCTGTTACATATCATTAAACACAAATATATAGAATGCACATAAATGCAAATTTCCTTAGCGCCCGGTACCTGCAGCAATAAAGATCTAAAGTGTTTTTCCCTTAATTACACACACACATTCAATAATATACTAGCGCACAGATTATTTTTTTCTTGTTTACATATAATTGAACAATGTGGTCCAGCTTTGTTATCCTAACATGCTGGAAAAGGACACATATCGTGACAGGGTTGGTTCCATTTTTGACTACTAGGCTCTAAAAAGGTATGTTTAACCTTAAAGCAGTGGTGTGGTTCATTCCAACCTGGGTTAAGGCTCAAGTAATTGACCAGGTTGAACATAGTAGGATGGTTTGAGAGACCACCACTTCCAACAGTGATGACTATATGCAGTACCAGCACATATATTGTGAGACAGCAGGAAGTGATCAGCAGCCTGGATTGTAATTATAGTACTCAAATTTGAACAACCCTTATTTTTCACATAAGTAAGGTTTGTGTACACCGACTCACACTAACACGCGCTAACACAACCAGACACTTACAGTAACACAACTAGACACATGTTTAACATACATGCTCATAGACACTTACATTAACATAACCAGCCTCTCAAACTAACACACACAACTCACGCAATAACATTCACAGAAACAAAAACACACTTACTCAGACACTCACATACAGTAACATACCCAGATGCACAAATACAGACAAATGCTAACATACCCAGACACACATACACACTAGCATTCCCAGACACACACTAACATTCCGAGATACATTCCCAGACACACAAACCCAGACACACACAAATACTTAGACACACATGCTAACATACCCAGACACACACGTGGCCTATGACTGGTGCATAACTCATGTGCTTTTGAGTATTATTCCTTAATATTTTGAGCTTGAAGAAAAATAAAGCTTATATCTTACAGTCCAAAGAAGAGCTCCTGTTCCTTTTTTGCATATTTTGGAGGACATATGAAGGTTTCCAAATGGTGATGCTCCATGCAGTATAGGAGGTGTGTGTTACAACATTGTGAATGGGGCCGTATGACGTAATTTTGTAAACAAACACATACTCATACACACACACACACACAAACATACCCAGACACACATGTTAACATACACAGACACAAATCCATACTACATGCTAATGTACTCAGACACACTAACATACCCAGACACAAATCCAGGCAGACACATGCATCCCCAGAGAGACGCATGGCAAACAAATATGCTAACCCAGACACACATACATATTGGCATGGAAGGGTCAATGTCATTGAACAAATATTGCCAGCCAGCCTACTTTATTTATTTCAAAGCACCCTATCCACACACCTCCATATTTTTGAAATCTAATAGGTTTATAATTATTAGACACCTATGGAATGGGAAAAGTCAGTGATTAAATTTAAATACAAAGTGCTGGGTCTATCAAATCAGGCGAGGATTTAGAGCAGAAAAGAGGAACGTCATGTACTTTCTAACCATTCATCCTCTACGTGCAGTCAAGTTGTCACTTAGACCCACTGCCAACTATGGGTGCATAGCTTCAAATAACAGCAGGTATGCTTGAACTTTAAAGGCTACCAGTGGATATGCCCTCAGGTAATGGACCAGGTGGCTTAAAAACACCTAATCAGTCACTGACTCCACTTTAGGAGTGTGGTGCTTGAAATCCATGAGTAGACAGGTATGCTCTTCCCTGTCTGTTGGAAGTTAATCTAGCTTTCTCTCCTGGAATGATCTCTTAAAATTTGACTTTTCACAAGGACCTTTATATGTAAGGGTGGCACACCCATGGATTGTCTGCTCTGAATTAATATCTCAGAGAACACCTACAGGGTTCCCGGCCATCATTTATGTCGGTACAGTAATGGGACACAGTTTGTATCTTCCATTGCCTTGAATGACTGTATCACACCTCCCCAACGTTTCAAGCGTTCAAAATTTGGAGGTGAGGTGGTGGGGAGCAGTGACTTATCTTACCCATCTAGCCAACCCACCCATGACCTCCACTGTGCCTAAATGAGGCACAGTGGGAGTGATTGGAGGGATAGTGCCTAACAATAGGGAAAAAATGGACAGTTGGGAATTATGGTTTTGGCATGGAAGAACAGAGGAATTATGCAATACTTGATGTATTTTATTACAGATGCTGCACTGGCCATATGTAAAGATACAATTAATAAGTCTGACATCTCAAATTATGTAAATCAGTGAAGCCTAGGGGCAGCTGCTAAGCTTCTTGCTTTTCTAACTATCCAGTGGGTTCAGCATGTGCAATTCAGGTGATCAAATTTACTTATTCTCCCAAAGGCATACATTGTGAAAGCTTTGTTTATTATTTGAGTATTTCTGACTACCTGTGATTATTATTAATTTAAATACATTTTTAGTTTGATGATTATACCCTGAAGGAAAGAGCTCTGTTTAACAGCGAGTCAGAAAAACACCTATGTTACAGGACAGTAATGGGACAATTACATCGGTATCAATAGATTCATATACTTTCCATTTTAATTGCATTTATGGATGCAATACATGTGCAATTATATTGCTGTGGTGATTGTTCCATTTTAAACTAGAATGGTACTCTATGTCTAATCCCTATTGTGCCCCTTTAAGTGAGATACAGAATTTTCTACCTATTCTCTTTAAAAAGGTAGTAATGACTTTTTTTCAGGTATCAGCAACCAAACTATATTTGGCTTACTGGCTCCAATTATTACATGAAAAGCAAGTACTTTGTTGTCTTTTAAACCCCAAAGTCAGTTCTTTGTTGTGAAGAAAAAGAAAAGGTAAAAAAGCCCCCAAAACACAGATCTCCCAGTCTTCTGGGTTTGCACTCCTTGGTGGAAAATGCAACCATTTTTTTCCCCTCCATGGCAGTTCAAAAGTGTGAGGGACCCTCTAGAGGGTGTCTGGTGAGGGCGTATAGCCTCAGGGTAGCCTCATGCTCTCAAGGCATAGTTTGGGATGACAGCTCCTTGAGGGCCCATCACCCTCCTGAGCTGCCGTCTCCCCCTGCCGACTCACCCCAGGAAAAAGCTACCTACCGGAATGCATAGTACCTACTCTAAAGGGATCATGAGGCTGCTTTCAGGGTTTGGGCTAAGTCCCTTACTTTCAGATGAAGGGTAATGTTAATGTCACAGCATACCAAGACATTTTAGACAATTGTATGCTTCAAACATTGGGGCACTAGTTTCAGGAAGGCCCTTTCTTGTTCGAGTTTGGTTTGGAGGAACTTAGGTGGCCGGCACAGAGCCCGGACCTTAACCCAATTCAACACCATTGGGACGAATAAGGATGTCAATTGCGAGCCAGGACTTCTCATCCAACATCAGTCCCTCACCACACAAATGCTCTTTTGGCTTCAAATCTTATGGAAAGCCTTCCCAGAAGAGTGGAGGCTGTTATAGCTGCAAGCTTCATATTAATACATATGGGTAGGATTGCCCTACAAGCTCATATATGTGTAATGGGCAGGTGCCCATATACTTTTTTCAAACTTTGTTTTTTATTGACATATATGTATATTACAGATACCACCCTACCCTTGGTACAAAAATAAATACAATCCACAAATCAAACATTAAATGCGGCATGTGGCTGTTTGTATTGAAGCTGATTTCCATAATAACAGGTCGCACCTAGGCAAAGAAAGAGGCAGAGCGTCTTTTTAACATTGGACAGGTATATTAGATGAATACGTTTACGTGTGTTGTCGCTGGCTTGCCTACTTCTTACAAATTCCACCTGACCATAGCTGAGCAGAGAGGGGAGACTTGGAGCCAGTCTATCAGCAAAGATCTTTGGGTATATTTTAAATTGGTGTTTAATAAGGAAATAGGCCGGTAGCGTTTGCTGTAACATGGATGGCAACTGGGTAAAGGAAGAAGTTAAAGATTTATTTGTGGGAAAGTGTGTTTTCTAAAAACAAAGCACGTGGGCCTGGTGTTCCCTGCCTGAAGCAAATGCCACCTTCCTTTTGTGGTGAGAGTTAAATCCCCTTAAATTTATAGACACCCCGGATCCCTCAGAGATAGAGCTGGAGCAAAACCCCAAAAGGTAGCTTTTTAGCCAATGCATCATCATTTTAACTAAACCTGGACAAGCCTGCATATTCAGACTCACCAAATCACAACATAAACATCTAAACATAAAAAATATAATAACCTAATTGATAAAACCAGTAGTGCTGAAAATTCCATACCTAACCGTGACTCGGGGAACAGTACGAATATTTGTTAAGTGCGGGTAAGAGTTATGTCTATACTATACCCGTGTCTTGTTTGTGAATATGCGTATTGAGAATAACTCCATCTAACACGTTTATTTGTCCTCCTCAAATGAATGCGTTAGAGGGCAGATTGTGCCACGGAGCATTCCAACAGGCATAGAGTCCACCTAAAGGCCAAGATATATCCATTCACTAATTAGGGTGGAGTCCACTAGGGTGTGGTGGGGGTAGCAAGCAGTAAAAGGGTAGGGAAGAAAAAGCAACAGTATCGTCACTTGCAAGGAGTTCGGTAAAGAACATGTTTCCCTGTCCAGGGTCCCTGAATGTGTCTAGTGCTTCTGGAAGGAGGGGTGTTAAATCACTCTCATTCCCCTTCTTCCCTGCAACCATTCACCAGATGCGCTTCATTCTTTGTTCTCTCTGTGGTTTGGTGATGAAATAAGGTCTTGGGTAGGTATATCCCGCTTCTGCAGCGGACGTAGACCGTCCTCCACTGAAGTGATTGTAGGTGCACCTTTCTTCTTTACTAGCAGCTCGACCGGAAATCCTGTATTAGGATCCTTGGATTCACAGCACGAAAACGACATTGGTAAATGCCCTACATTACTAAACTGTGAATGGTGACAGGTTCAGGTATAGCTGAAGGCTCCTGAACTTGAGATCTTCTGGAAGGAAAGTACTGAGCAGTTTAGTTGTGAGTAGCCAAGGTGTGCGGTCTAAGATGATCTCCTTGAATTCAGTGTTGGCTCTATGCAAAAGTAGGAGAAAAAACTTCTGAACAAACTCACAGGTCTGCTGTGGATACCTATTATACGTATAATGTTGCGGCAAAGCTGGTTTACTTTGCTCAAGTAAGTCAGTCCTCTCGCCTAGTGGAAATTATCAACATTTTCTCAGTTTAAGAAACACTTAATAAGTATTGAAAGAGCGATGGAGTAATAATTTGTTAAGAACTCCTCAAACCATGTCTTTGTGGACTTTGTACACAGTGGTACAGTTATGAAGGAACAGCACAGGGCCCTCCCCAAGCCGGTGCCACAAAGTTGGAAGCATACCATTGCCTAAAATGTCTTTGTATGCTGTAGCATTAACATTACCCTTCACTGGAACCAAGGGGCCTAGCCCAAACCCTGACAAACAGCCTCAGACCATTATCCCTCTTAAACTTTACAGTAGGCATTATGCATTGCAGTATGTATTGTTCTGGCGATCGCCAAACCCAGATTTGTCCAATGCTCCAGAGGCAATGTGCTTTACACTGCTCCAGCTCATGCTTGGCATTTAATCACTTTACTTGTAGAAGGTCTCTCGAGATTTTGTCATATCTTTGGTCAGAGAAAAAATTTGATAATTTAGATTACTGAAAACAAAGTAATATGTAACTGGCGCACTACTTGTTATGTACTGTTTCCAATTGCACAGAACTGCAGATTAGGAAGGCGCTATATGAATCTATATTAAAAATCTTTGTTAACTGAGACGCTTGTGTTGTACTACCCATAAATTCTTCTGGCAGTGGTTTAGAATGTTCAAATCAGAGCAGCCCGGGAAGTAATTCTCCTTAGATATATGTCAAATCGGGATAAACTGTGCAGAATACATTGACATGCATCTATCCCTTCTTTTGCTCAGCTAACATTTCCATTTTCTTTGAAATAATATCTGTTTAAAGCAGAGAAGTTCTGTGTTAATATTGTGGTTATATATTAACTAATATGAAACACATTGCCGGAAAATTACCAGAAAGGCTGCCCTATCTCTTTTTATTTGTAGAACTGACTATGGACAAGGTCTGCCATCTGCAGGTATCATAGCATACTGCAAACATAACCATCACAATTTCTTATACACTCACTTTTCTCCAAAACAAAATCAGCAGGACAAGGTGAATGTGCTCACATGTTTACATTGATGGGGAAAAAACACACTGGAATGATTGCTACAAATTAAAGGGGAACTTACAAAAAAGATAAAGCACCTTCAAGCTCAAATGAGCTTGTTGGACATCCCTTTCCAAAACCACCGCCCCTTTGCAGCTATGACAGCTTTTCTGGGAAGGCATTCCACAAGATTTTGGAGTGTTTCTGTGGGAATTTGCGCCCATTCGGGTCAAACTATTTCTTTATGGACCTTGCTTTGTACACTGGGGCAAAGTCATGAAGGAACAGGAAAGGTTTACCCAAACTGGTGCCACAAAGTTGGAAACAAAATGTCCTTGTATGTTGTAGCCAGGCCCGGACTGGCCATCGGGCACACCGGGCATTTGCCCGGTGGGCCGGGCCGGGACAGGGCCACGGCCGGGCCGGGACAGAGCCACGGCCGGGCCGGATTGACTTAGGGGCTAATGGAGCTGCAGCTCCAGGCCCCTACCTTAAAATAGGCCCAGTCAGGACCGGACTGACTGGGCCTATGCGGCCGTCCTTAACGCAGGGCAAAAGGGGCACCTGCCCCTTAAGCCCGCAGCAACCGCGACCAGGTCTGCTACTTACCTGGCAGACGCGCGCAAGCAGTGTCCCTTCCACGGCCAGGGGGACGCAGGAATCCAACGGAACGGAGCCATGTGACGTACGTACGTCACGTACGCCACATGACCCTGCTGTGCGTCTGCTTCCCCTGTACAGATCCGCGGAAGTCTTCGAGCGGCGCGTACATCATGAGTCCAGGTAAGGGGGTGAGGGAGGCTGTATGGAGTATGTGAGATTGAATGAAAGAGAGAATTAATGAGTATCTGTGAAGGAGTGAGTGAATGAATGTTTGTGAATGAGTATATGTAAATGAGTATCTGAATGAGGGAATTAATGAGTATCAATGTATGAATGAATATCTGAATGAGTGAATGATTATCTGTGAATTAGTGAAAAAATATTTGTGAACGAGTGAATGAATATGTGTGTGATAGCATGGATGTGTAGGGGGGGCAAAGATGCCACAGGCAGGCTGTTTTGGTGGCAAAGATGCCACAGGCAGGCTGTTTTGGTGGCAAAGATGCCACAGGCAGGCTGTTTTGGTGGCAAAGTTGCCACAGGCAGGCTGTTATGGGGGCAAAGATGCCACAGGCAGGCTGTTTTGGTGGCAAAGTTGCCACAGGCAGGCTGTTTTGTGGCAAAGTTGCCACAGGCAGGCTGTTTTGGTGGCAAAGTTGCCACAGGCAGGCTGTTTTGGTGGCAAAGTTGCCACAGGCAGGCTGTTTTGGTGGCAAAGTTGCCACAGGCAGGCTGTTTTGGTGGCAAAGTTGCCACAGGCAGGCTGTTTTGTGGCAAAGTTGCCACAGGCAGGCTGTTTTGGTGGCAAAGTTGCCACAGGCAGGTTGTTTTGATGGCAAAGTTGCCACAGGCAGGCTGTTTTGGTGGCAAAGATGCCACAGGCAGGCTGTTTTGGTGGCAAAGTTGCCACAGGCAGGCTGTTTTGGTGGCAAAGTTGCCACGGGCAGGCTGTTTTGATGGCAAAGTTGCCACGGGGCAGGCTGTTTTGGTGGCAAAGATGCCACAGGCAGGCTGTTTTGGTGGCAAAGTTGCCACAGGCAGGCTGTTATGGGGGCAAAGATGCCACAGGCAGGCTGAGTGAAACCGTCCGTGGAAACCCTCCGGCTGCGGGTGTCAGTGTGGCATAGCCTGTCCTGGTGTTTGTGATTGGGTGTCAGTGTGGCAGAGCCTGTCCTGTTGTGTGTGTGTTTGGGTGTCGGTGTGGCAGAGCCTGTCCTAGTGTGTGTGTGTGTGTGTGTGTGTGTGTGTGTGTGTGTGTGTGTGTGTGTGTGTGTGTGTGTCGGTGTGGCAGAGCCTGTCCTGGTGTGTGTTTGTGTATGGGTGTTGGTGTGACAGAGCCTGTCCTGGTGTGTGTGTTTGGGTGCCGGTGCGACAGAGCCTGTCCTGGCTTGTGTGTCTGGGTGTCAGTGTAGCAGAGCCTGTCCTGATGTGTGTGTCAGGGTGTCAGTGTGGCAGAGCCTGTCCTGATGTGTGTGTTCGGGTGTCAGTGTGGCAGAGCCTGTCCTAGTGTGTGTGTGTGTGTTTGGGTGTTGGTGTGGCAGAGCCTGTCCTGGTGTGTGTACGAACACAGAAAAGAACCCCAGCACTCCAATCAGCTTCCAATCCTTAGGTTACTTTATTCAAAGAAAGCAAAACAAAAAAGCAACGTTTCGGCCAAACAGGGCCTTTGTCAAGCTCAAAAGGCCCTGTTTGGACGAAACGTTGCTATTTTTGTTATGCTTCCTGTTTTTGTTTTGCCCTTTTTCCTGCTAGCTCCCAGCTTCCTGGGAGTTTAGTGCTGAACCATTTCTTCTTTCTTTAATTGTCCTGGTGTGTGTGTTTGGATGTCGGTGTGGCAGAGCCTGTCTTGGTGTGTGTGTTTGGAAGTCAGTGTGGCAGAGCCTGTCCTGGTGTGTGTTTGGGTGTCGGTGTGGCAGAGCCTGTCCTGGTGTGTGTCTTGGTGTCGGTGTGGAAAAGCCTGTCCTGGTGTGTGTGTTTGCTTATCTGTGTCCTTAATTTACAGTAGGAACTATTTCATTTTTACTTATCCAGAGATAAAACACCCTCCTGAATTTGAAGTGACTTCAGGGAACAAAACATTCAAGGCCCTGAAATCATTTAGTGGAAAAGATAAGGTATTGTGTTATTTACTCTATAATATTTATTTCAAGGATTAGTCGCACTAAATTGTGGCTTCAGGCTTCCCATGTTGAATGACCAAGTATTATGTATGTGTATGTACATATATGTTTTTTCATAAAAAATGGGCTGCTCAGCCTGAAATGCCCGGGCCTATTTTTTGTCCCAGTCCGGGCCTGGTTGTAGCATTAACATTACTGTTCACTGGAACTTAGGGGCCCAGCCCAAAAACCTGAAATGCAGACTTAGTTTACTATCCCTCCTCAACCAAACTTTACAGAAGGCACCATGTATTCCAGTATGTTCTAACATTCACCAAACCTAAATTCATCCCATCAGACTTCCAGATAGTGAAGCATCTCCAGAATCCAAAGACTGTTTAACACCACCCCAGCAAGCACTTGGCATTACGCAGTGATCTTCGGCTTGTGCACAGCTTCACAAAGCTTCCCATGCACAGTGCAAAAAATAAAATCAGTAGGGATTCCCCATTTGTGACCACTGGTGATAAGCATAAAAAGAGAAAGGAGAATATGGATTTTCTAGGCCACCAATCACATTGAATCTGATGAGATCTGTAAGCTAATTAAATCACACTTAGCGCCACTTTCTACAGATATAAGCTTAGCACAGGTTGCCAATTCCAGGGTTAGCTTTTGAGTTACAACAGGCCAAAACACTTGGAAACATGATGTCCTCTAGCATGTTTCAGGTACCTAATGACTCTAATAAACCTCCAACCTGGCTTAGGGCTATTGGAAACTTTAAATGTGGAGTCTGAATGTGCTGTTATGATATGGAAATCAAATAATTATATTTAGAGGTTTGCCAAAGGGAGGTCTTTTGGATTTTATAACTGGGTACTAGGAAGCCTGGTGGCATTAATTCAAAACGGGATGTGGGAAGTGTCCGATTTAAGTAGTTAAAGTGATCTTTCTCTGCCATTTACATATGAATTAATTGTATGATTACTTATTGAAGTTTTTTTATTAGGTAGTTTATTTACATATGTATTTACTATTATACTTAGAATTATTTATTTATAATTACCTCCTTTTTTATTCTCAATTTATTAAAACATATAAATGGTATTACCGGTATATGGAAACAAATTCATCTAATTTATGAAATACATTTTCGCATTTATGTATCATGATATGGTTTATATTATGTAATTTATTTGTAATTATACATGTTTACTCTTGCAATCAAAGCACGAGAATTCATTTTATGTGCATCCACATAATCAGTCCATTTTACTTCTTTTGTTTTGAGTTGTGATAAGTTTGTTTTAATGGAATTCTGTGGAAGTATTGTCCTTTTGATAATAACTAATAAACATTCCGACCGTGTTTGTCCGACCTGTGTAGGATATATATATATATATTGTACTGATGAGCATGGGAGGACACACCTACAATTAAGTCCACTAGTTGGATGAGACACATCAGCAAATTCATAGGACCGTATGTGGACATACTGGCATTTTGTATTTGACTTTTTAACTCTACCAATAAAAGCTACTTTTTATACCAAGATTCAATGCCATATGATTCTTCATGTAGATAATCCTTGCTTCCCACAGGCAATTTTTTTTATGAGCCTTTAATGGTTGGGCCTGGGAACCCATGCCCCTAGCAGCAGTCCGACTGTTTGTTTTAATATATTAATCATCATAGGGCAGTCAGCCAGTCATCTTGGGCCAAATGTGGCTTTTGATGCTGCTCTTGAAAGCAAAGCAGGAAACTTGGACCTGCTACACCAAAAACAATCCATTAACCTCAGTCTATCTTAATTTAACACACACAAATGAAGAAATTCATGTTAAAGGCTTAGACAAATTAATTATTTTTTAATCCAGAAATTGTTATTTGTTTTAAAGCACACAATATCGGTTTTGATGGAACAACAACCCTTATTATAACATGTATACATCAGTGTCACCACTGAACTGGTATATAGAAAGTTACAAAAGACACATTTATTCATATAGGTTACATTCGGTCACGCTGTACAGACCATGGTTGCTACCTGGTAGAAGTGCTTTTACAAAACGTGCAGCTTTTTGTTTAATTAGCTCACTGTCTTGTTGCCAATGTTTTTACAATTTGGAATTCATTTTACCCATAAGTCTTTCCAGTTTCATAGCCAAACCCATATCGCCTTTGATCTTCAGTTTCCCACTCATGAATGCCATTGTAGGTTTCAGCTTCCCTGTTAACAAGAGTATAGTATTCAAACAAATGGTATTGATTTACATTGTCACACGCTAATATATAAAATACATATAATAACAGACCTGTAAACATCTTTACAAAATCCTCACTGTCCATGCTCATGATCACATCTGCTTTATGCGTAGGCTCCCCTTTTCCAGCTCCACCCTTGTCATTTTTTAGGTCCAGGAACCACTTCCCTTCATCTGCCCCTAGGTACAGGAATGAACACAGAAACAATGATCCACAATTATAGGATATGTTTTACCAAAACAAGCCAAGGAAATAACAATACAAAGTTAAGGGTCTCTAATGCCTCACAAAATGTTCATTACATTTAATCATCTGTGAGGATTTCAGTATCATGTGCTGAAGACACCCCCCAGGTCTTAGGTGAACCCCAAGCCTCCTTGGTGTAGAAGCAGGCCCTTCTGTGATCATGTGCACCATATCACTGGTTTCAAAATGAAAAAAGACTAGCGTGTCCTAAGCCAAGCTGAAGACTTTTATTGGACAAACACCATGAAAGTGTTTTATGAACAAGTGTTTTATGCAATGAATAAAAGGTTTGTATTATTTGATTAATAAAAAAATACAATAAATAAATAAAAAATGGCTAGTTTTACTTTAGTAGATGCAAACACTATTGAACAAGGGAAGCATTGATTGGTATACTTTTTGGAGTGCAATCCAATAATATTACTGGGTTTATTAAAATGGTCTAGGGTTTCTTACAAATGTATAAAGGATATAGAGTTGAACACTACATTAATTAGCTCTTAGCATGATGTATTTTGAAATACAAGAATTAAACCATCTTCTAGCTTGACCTGGATATTGCTTAAAGTGAAATGGTGTATTGAATAATAAAAGTAGAAACATACTCAACAACGAAGAAAAGTAAAACATGCATGTACGCAATTTCTTACCAGAGAGGACAAACTGGTATATGCCTTGGGTAGACTTCACAGCATCTTCATTGATAAATTTTTCAATCAGCGTAAAAGTCTCCTCCAGCTGGCCAATGGCCTTGGGTGGTGCCTCTGATTTGCCATCACCTTTCAAATTAAAGATATGTGTTCACTTTTTATAAAATGCTACATGCTGTGGCAGATCAGCTACATGTTTTCATACTGCCTATGGTAAAATAAAGAATGTCTCAGTCTTATTTACCCAGACACTCTGACTAATGAAGTTCTACGGAGGAACGGACTTCATAGCCATACATAATTAGTTGGTGTGGCATTTGAGCAGATAAAAGACATTTATTGGAGGAAATTAGATAAAACCAGATTATGGTCAATGCTAACCCGACATAACTGTATAAAGCACTGCATTCTGTGCCCAAAGAAAAAAATATTTTGCCAGGGGAATTCCACTTTAATTATCATATCGTAGGAAAAATCGCTTTCTTTTCCTCTTCAATCTCTCAGTGGACTGTGCTTGACCACGCCATGCTACCCCCCACCCTGCCTAAGTCTATAACAGTCTATAATAGAAGCCTTCTATCTAACTTTTTTGATTCAAAGATGGTCCAATTTAAAAAGCAGAAAAATTAAAGTACATTTTATGATTCATGTCTGGGCCTATGTTATTGTTTTATTTGCTCATTGTACTACAGAAGGCCAAGTAAAGTTATACAACCAAGCACATATCTTTTGTGGGAGGAACAGTCTGCCATCTATAACAGAATATAAAAAGTTCCATTCCGTTGAACAAATAAACATACACAGAGCAGAAATGCAAGGTCATAGAATGTCCCTTTTTTTATATTTTGTTTCTAAGCATTACTTACCAAATACAGCACTTTTAATCGTGCCTGGACTATCATCCAAGAAGAAATCTGGAAGTAAAGGGTGTCCTATGGAAGAACACATATATATTGTTACTATTCATAAATACTTCTTTATGATACAACATTTGAAGCATGTGAACGTGCAACCTTTGACTCACTTTATTAAATAGTATATTTTAACGTGAAACACCAAACTTTAATTGGAACTTCACATGAGAAACAGAGATCCTTGATTAGTAATCTACTTGCTTGTTTGATCTAACCTACATTTGGAGAGCTTAGTTTGTTGTCGCATGTGATCTCATTAATCTAGCCCAAACTCTCTTGTCACGTCATCTTCCACGCCATAAACACAAAAACGTACCTGGAGAAACTGCGTAGACATCAAGATCCTTAACTCCCTCCTGTTTCAGTAGTTCCTCATCAATGACGAAATTTCCTGTGAAGTCTTTTGGCTTAGTGAGGATGGAGTAAGCTGCATCTGCTATGATGTCAGTGGTTCGGCATTGTTTTTCCACTCCAGATCCGCCCAACATGTCCATAGCAGCTGTATGTATAGCTATCAGAAAGAAAAAAATGTACAGACAGACCAAAAGTACAAAACGTGAAAATCTGCAAGAGAACATATCTGCATGAATGAAGAAAATAAAAAAAAAAATATATATATATAATTTCCTAAGATACATGGTTCTAGTTAGTGAACATTGGATGTCCTTGGGTGTTGTTTGATGAGGTCATGAAATACCAAACTGGCCTGCGGATTCCTTTTAAAAATCTGTTTACGGTTTGTACAGCTGGTAGAACTCATCTTTTGAAAACACAGTTTTGGAACTATATTAACAAGTACATTACAAAAGGTAGGGGTCAGAGCGTGGGTTGTGTGGAACACGAGGGAGCTTTTGGGAACTGGAGTGGCTGGTAGGGCTAATAAGCACCTAGGTTTTAGTTATAGGGCACAAAGGGCCGTTGTTGGGAACTTAGGGCCTTAAACTTTACACCATCAAAGACATCAAAAACAGTCTCTTGGGCTTCCTTAAAGGGGGGCAGAGCCATTCTTAGGAACATAAAAGGGGCTGGAGAGGTTTGATTGCAGTTAATATTTGGGCCCATTATGAAACATTTTATGGGTTGGGCCCTAAGATGCTACCTTACCCAAAGATTCCTAATGGCAACTCAACTTTACATATAAACAACTGGATTGCATAGTAAAACGTAACTCTGAAATTTCTAAAAATTTTCTACAATGAGCTAAAATAGATCTGTGGAAGGACGCCTCTGGTGGTATAGAGGGAGAGTTTGGTTCCTTGCACCAAAATGTCTTTATTAGCATGGTTAAAATTACCTGTTTTGGGCCACAAGGCATTGACAGCTATTTCTCCTTTGAACTCCTCGGCCATCCCAAGTACACACATGGACATCCCATACTTTGCAATGGTGTAAGCTGAAACAGAAAAGTAAACAAACCTGCATTCAGACTTTGTGTTGATACAAACGAATGTATTTTTTACTGTAGTTTTCCCTCACAATGGCCATATCAACAAAATAATTCACAGCTAACAAAATAATTCACAGCCAGCATGACAGTCATTATTTTCACTCCAAATCAGCAGACAGGATCTACATCCAAAGTATATATTAAGGTTGGTACTGAATGACTACTCGAAAAGTACAAAAGGCTTCCACAACAAATTTTTAAAACGTCTTATTCCCTATGTTATTTTGGACCCATACCTGTTTTACACCCCATTCCTGTGTTTTCCCCAAGGATTAAGGGCTCACGGACCCTGTACACTCCTAATGCTTATCGGATTCCACCTTTCCCCCGCTTGGCAGCTGACCGGGACCTGGCCACGGATTCATGGAACTGTAGGCAGCTAGGAATCGCGGCAATGCCCGCCGACAATTGAAACTGTGTCGCTACAGACATCCTTTGTCCCACCAGGTCGCTCTTTTGGGGTTACATTAAACTTGCGGTGGGCAACACTCAGTGTTGGTCACAGAGAGGGAGCTCATTTGAGAACCCTTGTTTTATTACCAATCTTTAGGACCAGGGTTTACTCAGCCACGGCTATGGAACTCTGGTCCGGCTACCGCACGGACTATTTCCAACGCTGTCCATTGAGACCCGGGATTGATGCCACTCCCTTGGGATCACCCTGAAATAGTGACTTTTTCTTGGGTGGGCATTCCTTGCCATAGAACTTTATGACGGCGCTGGGCTGTCTGGTGGTTGATGGGATTATACCTTTGATGCTATTATGTTTGCTGTATATATGTGTGTGCAGTCCTCAATAAAGAGAGTTCTGTTTTACCCCTACACTAAGTCCTGGCTAATGCTTGGGGGAATATGAAGGGTTAATCCCTTGAACAATTGAGCTTTCAGCGGCAAGGAAGATCTCTATGGCGGAGCTACTCAGTCCGAGTACGGGTCTCCTTCACAGTCTTAAAAACAACTTATGCGGAAGCAAAAGGAAAAGGCAATTTTAAAGGTGTGTGGCTTCAAATAGCTAAAATAAGTGTACTTTTCCCAAAGGCAAAACAAGGCGATTTGGGGACACACTGGATCAGGTTAAAGCTGCACTGGGAACTTGACCATGGGTGTAAAAGAATTGGATACGGTTTCAGCTTGCACACGTGTGTATGAATTTATAAACTGCTTTTCTGTTTCTATATTAGTAACGTGGCCCCAAGACCATGCCAACGTCTGCCAAGGAAGGAAACAGACGATATGGTGTCCAGTTTCATAATGCTGAATCAATACACTCAAGCATGGCCACGGACAGCCTTTAGTGGGCAACTTATGTAATGTAATCATAACTGATTGCATAATGAAATTTGAAAAGTGGTCTTATCCCCATGGTAACCAAAAGAAAAGGCCAATCAGCAGGACGATTTCATTGTTTACTTTGTAATAACTTTTTCTGCAACACCCGTATGTCTGCCAGCATTTAGGCATTATCTCAGCTTTCATTTTGAGAACAAATGTTCTCCAATGCTTACTCAAACAAATATAATCCCATTTACTCAAATTATTTTGTCACCAATACCAGGTTCATGTCATTAATGCCCCTATTAAATACACCCCAATCTACCAAAACAACTGTATAAAACTGCCTATTAAATCGATGGAAGATACACAGTCTGCCACATAAGATGACTTCCTTAAAGTGACCGTAACCCCAACAATCTAATTTTAAAACAACTGCCTTATTTGGAATACAATGGAACCGATATTCACCAAGATTAACAGTAACATTATTTTCACCTCGCTCCCTATAGCCATACCTGGGAACTTCTTGGCTCCGGCTACCCGGAGCCTTCTCTTGCGGGACGCGGCCAGGACTGCACACTGGCGTCAGCAGGCGGCCCCGCTGACGTTGGCGGGAAACACCCCTATTTAAGGAGGAAATGGGCGGGGAGCGGGGCGTGTCAAGACCCTGCGACCCGAAGCAGCGCTCACCCGGCAGTTCCCAGGTATGCCTATAGCATGTACAGTGGAAGGGGTGATTGATCATTCCTACAGGGCCACAGGATACTTATAGCTATAGGCATGCAGAATATTAAAGGAATATTCTAGAACATGTTGTAAACTGTAAAGAAAAGACAGCTCACCACCTGGTAAATTCTGCCTATATAAAGTAAGCAATATTCCTTTTTTAATACACTTTCATTATTCACTGCAGCCATGCAGCCCTTTTAACTTGGGGAAATTATATATATATATATATAATTCCAAAAATAGTTACCGGCACTCCTGGGACTTGGTTTCAATATATATATATATTAGGATACTGGTTTTACAGAAAAAAAAGTGAATTTTACAAACAAATGTAACTTACCACAGTGATTCTTGAACCAGATTGGGTTTAGGTTTAATGGTGGGCTTAAATTCAGAATGTGTGCCACTTTACTTTTCTTTAAGAAAGGGATGCATTCCTTTGACCTGGAAAAACAAATACATATAATTTACCTCTTAATAAAAAATTGAACAATACGACAAGAGTTCACAGCAATAATAATTTTAACCAAAATAATCAACTGAAATGTTGTTGACCTCCTGGAGCATAAAAAGGGGCAGCCTTTCTGTTCATAAAAAGTATAAATACAAAGCATCACATGCATGTTCGACATGAGTGATCACTCCAGATAAGAATTCAATGGAAGCCATTTCTTAAGTTATGGAAAATTAATTAGATGTGTCTTTTTATCTATTCTCTGTTGCTGTGCATCCTATATGTGAACAAATAAAACCTGTTCTTTTGTCCCTCTATGCAGAGCAGTCCTCGTTCTATAATCATGCTTATTAAAAATCAAAGAGTCCCTAAAAAATTCAAGCAGTACTTGAAACTCAGCTGAATACATGCAAATGCGGATTTAAATCAGGACATTCTACAGACGCAATCAACTGCATACGAACAAGATCTGTGAGACCTTCGCATTACATCTGTTCCAAAAAACAAAAAAATTCAACTTGAAGATAATTATTATTAAATGAAAATTCAGGTATAATTATGCATACAACACACACAATAACATACTGTGCGTGTGTATATTATATATATATATATATATATATATATATATATATATATATTTATTCTAACCAAGTGTGATACTCAGTCTAGTAACTAATATTTTATCTAAGGTTTTGCATATGCACACATCCCAAGTGTTCCTTTTCAGGCTTGGGGTGAACTGGGGTCCCAAGATGTCCCCCTCTTCCAGGCGCTCAGATCGTTTGCTGGGTAAAGAGTATCACAGTGCTCCACTGCCTTAGAAAATGTGTTTACAAATGAAATGATGTAAAATACACAATTCTTTATGTAAATGCCTTACTCAGTTATATAAATCTAACAGCTATAAGTTCCATAACTATCAGTTGTTTAGGCAATAACATCTTTAAACATATTGTTAAAACCTATCCCTCCAAGTAACACCTCTAACCTAAGACACAAAAGGTCCATGTTTGGCTATCCTAATTTGTTAAGAGGTGTCTGAACAAAATGCGCATTCATCAACTGAAACTATTACTATTAGTGGCTGATTAGTTAACTGATTGGATATACAGCTAAAAAGAACATATACTTAGTATGGAGCCACGCCAATGACAACATAGGTAGTTTTACATTCTTTAACCATTAACAAAAATGAATGCGCTTTGGGAGAAGCTGTAGTGTATCATGCCTCCTCCAGTGGTAAGTACTTCCCTTAAAGTTAGACCCCCTTTAACTCTTGCGCAAGCCAGTGATGGCGCCCCCTGTCGGTGAGCATTACACATCTCCTGCAAAGTTAGAAGCAGGGGGTAGGTTAAGAGGCAAATGCATATGGGGGTATTCTGCTTTTGAATTATTTAAATGGATCACCCAGCTACCAGGTGCATATGATGGCTGGGGTGTCCCTTTAAACTGACATGCGGGTTTTCTCTCTCTCTCTCTCTCTCTTTCTTGTTTCTCCCTATATTCTCTCGGTATCTTGTTCCTACTTCATCTTTATTCTCTATGACTCTTTTTCTTAAACCAACAGCCTCAGTTTTAACAGTTCTGTCTATGTTCCATGTTCCAAAACGGCCCTGGCACTAGATCTCAATGTCAGATGACCCTCTGGGACCACCAACAATAATGTCTTAAATCTGTTCAAACTAGGTATCCCAATATCTGAACATTTGGTAATCCACAGAGAAGCCTTTAAAAAACACTCACTTTATTTATACAGTCGTCAAACAGCAGCAGTGCTATATTAAAGTATAAAATCGAATCAAAAGAACTAAGGTCTACTCTTCACTAATATTTAGGCTACACAAAGCCCCAGCATATTCACAGTACCATTTGTAATTGAAAATAGCTCTTCATTAATATCCCAAATAAATCCGCGTATGGAAATTTATGCATTATGTGAACATATTAAATGTCATAGGAAACAAAGCACTTTTATTCAATAATACGAAGGCTATTTTTATGTACATTTCTCTCCCCTTTTGAGATATTGATTGTGATACTAAATAATGCATTTCCTTCAATTACAGGCAGGCTAAACACATATTCAGCACCCTAAGGCTATTCAATCCATTTTTATTAAATCGCGCCACTCTAATGTGTTTGATCTGGGCAATTTTTAAATTCCACGTCCAAAATACAATAGCCTCTATCATTAGATACACTACCTCATTTCCCAGCTGGCAAATGCAGCATTGTACAAAAACTTGTTACGCATTATCATTTTAATACAGGTGTCAAAGCTGTCCGCGTTGTTTTCTAATGGCGCTTCTGAGCACAATGGCGTTGAATTTAGATATTCAGAGAGATTTCAAAGTGCATATTTACCTACGGTACAAAAAGGTGGTTCTTTTATCTTCAAAAAAAAAATGCTGCTTGTGTCATGTGTATTTAATGTTTTTGAAATGAGCATTACTTTTCAGACATGTGGGGGTTATCCTGAGGTTAATTAACACCTTTCTTACGGTGCCGCTTGGATAAAATACACCTTTCTTAACAATTCCCAAAAGGGAAAACAAACAGGGCTTATAAATACAATATATTATACTTTAAAGGAACATTCATCCCGTTTATTTTGCATTTCTTTACTTCTATTCATTCATTCATTCACTCAGCAATAGCACCAGGAACGCATGAAGGTGAATTAATCATATATCACAGAAATATCCTTGGTAGGAACATTCAGCTCTTCTAGCTATCTTTCCAGGCCAGGATTTGCCTTTTGATTTTCTTTGTAAAAAAAAACAAAAAAAACAAGCTGTTTAGTGAGATAAGGCGAGTCATTAGCGGTGGCATGATACTTACGTAAGATATGTTCCCCTGGTGTTAATGCCCATCATGAGATCCACTTTCTTCATTGGGGTATCAAGAGTGTTGGTCAAACTGATGGCACTAGCATTGTTCACCAAAATATCTATGCCTAGTGGATCAAAAGAAATTAAATGTTATTTAATGAACGGAGCCGAGTTCAAGTTAAGCGTGAATCTAGATTGGTTAAAAAACGGTACCATCTGCTCATGGCAGGACCACTATAGTCTCCAGCAGGCCAAGCTCATTTAGACTGCTTTAATTGCAGCAGCTGGAAGTGAAATGTCAGCCTCAAATACACTCTCTTATCCTCATCATCGCAGTATGAGAACAAACTCTTGCGAGTTAAGGTTGGAATTGGGAGGAAATCCTTGAAAGTCTATGTAAATATTTTTAAGAGTATCAGGATCAAGTTATTTTGTAAATAACATTTTATTGAGGATTTTTATGAACGAAAAATAGGGCGAGAAGGGGAGTAAGTATACAAAAAAGCTAAATAAATGCATATACAGAACGAAAATCATAATATAAATCAAAAGTAACATCGGGAAGAGAACATCAGAAGGGATTTTAGCAAGGAACCTCAGAATGCATATGCCTCCCGATTTCCCAACCATTACATTTCAAGTTAAAAGATGAATGGGGGGGGGGCATGGCAACACTCTAGGGGACATCTGACCACAGAAGGAGCTTGAATTTTTCAGATGATGTAAACTGCAGCCACTCAAACCAGGCTAGTGTATAGGCTGTATACTATATACAAATTCTCTTAACTAGCCCCTTAACCTACCTGCTCACCCAATACCAAAATGAAGGAGTCTTATCTTTCTTAGATAATATAGCGGTATCGTACATTTTGCTGCATTGAGCAGACGTAAGCAGACACAGCCAGTGGGGTATGATGGAGAAGAAGAACTGTTCACATACAGAGAGAAAGTAGAGTGAACCCTCAACCGCTCACAACCCCACCATAGATGCAGGAAGCTGCCTTCTTTATTATGGCAGTGTCATCACATGGGATTAGCATCTCGGAACATCCTTTGAACCCTAGTTGGCATATTATACCAACATATAAACATTTTCCTGGATTCTGTTATCCAGCGAGCAAAGAGTGAGAAAGGGTATATATTTTTGCCTACCCATGAAGAGCGAGGGTTTTGCAAAGTACCAATATGCCCCTGGAGGAGGGGTAGTGTGGACTGGGAACTGAGCTTCTCTTAAGGTAATTCCCTAATCAGTCTCTGGATCTAATGAAATATGTAACTTGGGCATAACAAAACTCGTCGACCCTATTGGGCGAACATCAGGCACCCACTGTTGCAATGGCATTAGGTTATTATGTGAAACCTGCTGGGTGATCCTGGTGGGGAAGGGGGCTGATGGTAGCTGCAGCCAACTAACTATAAAAAAGAAGGACATAGGCAAGCACACATACCTGTTTGCAACTCTTGCCATGGGTTAAACACACTGTTCCTGCATCACGGATTGAGTTGGCCCTGTATTATGAACAGCTAAATAAGCTTGGAAGTCATCCAACTAAATTGTCCATTATGGAGGGCCAACTAAGCCCTTCTTGCAGGGGAAATGTGCCAGTAATGATCCTTTATAATGCAGAATGAAGTTGGTGAGGGGGAAACGCAATGTGCAGTTCACAGGAAATGTTGTGTTGCTCCTTTATTCATTCTTAATTTTTTTTTGTGCCGCCAACCTATGCCATTCAGTGTGTGCTTTAATCTTCAGCTAAAACCAAAGGATGATAGTGACGTCCGGCAGCACATGGGAGGCAATTATAATGTAAAACAACCAAAAAATCCAGCAGAGACCACTGAGAGCAGCCTCTCCGACAGCTGCACACCACACTGTCAACACAATTTACGTAAACGAACAAAGGCTTGAATAATGTTTGTCCAAATACACACATGACATGCCCTACCTCCAAATGTTTTCACCGCTTTTGCCACCGCGTCGCTGATCTGCTTCTCATCTCTCACATCAACGATACACGGTAAAGCCTTTCCCCCCACAGCTTCAACTAGCGCATACAGAGAAAATGGGAACGTTATGTCGTACATGCCAATCACAGGTCCGTGTTCTCGTTAAAAAGATCATACTACTCCTACGGTAAAAAGCTCAATGTTTGGGAGATGTTACAGGTGATGTAGGAAGGAGCTACACATCCGTAAATATTTTAATTATGAAAGTAATAAAATAAATGATGAATTTAACAAAAGATAAATATGTTAATATTTTTGTGTTAGAAAATAAGATATGTGAGAATAACTGCATGCTCTTAAAGCACTAACCCAACAGTTATTACTTCCCAGGGAAAAGAAGAGCGCAAACCTTGCGCAACAGTATTTCACTCGAACTTCATTTAACTCTATAAAGTGTAACAAGTCAGGGAAATCATACTTTCGTTGGCTGTTGTATAGATGGTTCCTGGAAGCTTAGGGTGAGGCTCGGCTGTTTTAGCGGCTACCACAATATTTGCGCCATCCTTTGCCGCCTTTAAGGCAATGGCTTTGCCAATTCCACGGCTGGCGCCGGTGATAAAAAGAGTGCACCCTGCAAGTTTTCTGCAACAAAACACAAGTAAATAAATAATACATGTGATCGCAGTCTGATCACAGAGATCAAATGATTAAATGGGACTCGATCCCTTGGCATATGAATCCTAGCGAGTTCCAGTTCCTTGACTTAAAAGACGCAGCAGATGTCCTCCTCATCCGTGGTCTGACATTTCTTGCCATTGATTGGCTGCCTTAACCAGCCAATCAGTGTCAGGAAAGCTTCCCCATTGAATTCAAAGAGAGCACTTGCTGCTCACGTGCATTTGCTGTCCCAACACTGGAGCTTACCGAAGGGGGGATTCTACAGACTATCCTCACGCATCTGCAAAAGCATCATTACAAAAAAAATTAAAGAGACCCATTTAAGTGCATATGGTGGCTGGAGTGTCCCTTTAACAATTACACGTGTCATCGTGATAGCACATGATTTGTTTTCTGATGACAGATGTCATGAGAATAGCCTGCGGCTCATGAAAGTCTGCTAAACAATGAACACTGAGCCATCTTCCAAGTTGGGCTGATTGGTATTGAACCATTCCCACGCCTTTGGAAGAGACACAAAACAGTTAGACCAATAAAAAACACATATATATATATATATATATCTGAAAAGGGCGTGCTAGATTTGACAGTGTAGGATTCTCGCACGTGCTTTAAGTGTTCCTCTATGGTTAGTATGCTCTATATCACTCCCGTTAATACAGCAAATCAATACATTTTGCACTAAAAACACCTCTAGGACAAATACAAATGACTGTATACTGTACACAGAAGATGCAATCCGGATATCACTTAATTCGTATTTACGATTCATTAAACGATTAGGGGTTCAAAAGTGGCTAAGGAAAAAGCTAGAAAATAAATGTTTATTAAAATATATAAAAACGCCTACACAGATGTGTAAAAATTATTTGCATAAACTTTAAAAAAGTTAATATCTTGGCTGGCAACACTTGATGATGTTGGGTTATAGCATGAAAAAACTGTACGCGTGCCACTTTTCTAGAAAAACATCTCATCAAACCCCTCTAGAATGTATTATATGCCAGAACAGGGTAACCTTATATGCCAGACAGGGTACTGTCTATATATATTTCCCAGCATTTTATAACACAGTCCGACATTAGGCAACGAATTAACATGCAGCAGCACAAAAACAAGAAGTTGAGAAGGTGGAGGCACACTGTAAAAAAAACTTTATTCATGCTAGAATGATTGCTTACCCTGTATTTGGCAACATGGTGCAGATTAGCCCTTAATCAGGAATATACTGAGGTGAAGCAGGTCAGGAGGGGATGCACTTGTCTAGGGATCTGGAAAGGGAAAACAAGAGGGATCAGAGTGTTTTAACTCGAGCTGCTGCTGCACTTTGCCCCACATTTTGAAGTTCACCCCAATGACGTCATGCCGCAAAGATTAGACACATTGCATAACTCCACTAAGGCATTAAGAACGCATCTGCATCAGGCATTTAACTCCACAATTTACAGCAACACAGCCTTACATCAGATCAGTATGTCATTCACTTGACCGGTCACCTAGTTCCTGCAAGAAAGTGTCAAGGGGGCACGGCTCAGCCTATCAACGTATTCCTTCAGCGAGATTCTATTGGCTGTATAGTGGGAACGAGGCTTGGAACGCCGGAAGCTGCGGGATTCGTTTAGGAGCGCAATGCCACTTTCCCACTGAGGCGTGTGTTTCGCTTCGGAGGAGAAGAGGGGGCGTGTTTTCTTTTAATCACGTGATCCAGTCAGCGTAATATATTGTACAAGGGTGCAGCAATGCGCGGCTTGTTCAGTCACTATACCAACTTGGCTTATGAATAACATAATAATAGTAATGATAATAGTGATAATAATAATAATTTATATATAACAATAATAATGATTAATAATTGTCTCATGAATAACAATAAATAATAATAATATGATTAAATGGTTAAATTGCACATAGCCTATATTTAGCCAGATGTCGTATATATTTGTGTTTTTTTAAAAATACTTTTATAGTAGTATTTCAATGCAATGTTTAACAGAAAAGTATAAAACAAAAAGGCATGCTGTCCAGCCTCAATTAAATCGCATTATTTGTAGTAAATTTAAGCGCTTCGTGACATAGTCTTTAACCAGCAGCATTTTTGATTGTAAAACCCGGAACGATATGAAGGTTCTATTAAAATCAAGAACCATGACTGCATCATATGGGCATGCAAGAGAAAAAACAAAACACATTTTGTGGCGTTATAAGACAAGGACCCTTCTTATCTTATAGGAATCTTATGCGAAGTCCTAGAGGAGGGCATACCTGGAGAGCATTGCTAAGCAGCTGAAATACGTTTGAGTGTAGTGGACGGGTCACTGGGGACACCCACCATATATGAAGCATGTGCCTCTATCTGTGCTTGTCTCTAACAATACCACCTTTGTGACACTTTTTCACTATTCGCGCAAATTATTTTAAGCCTCAAATATGTTTGCTTTTCTCATGTAGGTGGTTGAGGACTCCAGAAACAATAGGGATATATAAAAGCTCTTGAGGAACACCTGCTGTCTAACTTATCCCAAATTATGTCAATTCCTATTTTATTTAATGATATCCTAAATATCCTTGCAATTCCCCTTTTTTCATTTTCAGGTGAGGGCATGTTATCCATTAGCACCGATGGGTCTCAGCAGAGTTCAGCCCTGAACCATGGGGATGGGAATGCCTTGGAGTAGACGGTGGTCTACAGCTGCAAATAATCACAATAATGTCCACAAAAACAAGAGGAAATATGTTTGTAGACATGAAATTTTCCTAAAACTAGTAAAATATTACATTAGTCTTGTTAAAGCCTGTGCCTTTGTCACACCCCTAAACCATACCCCTAAAACACTGAACCCTGACACAAGAGAAAAAAAATCCACAAGGAACGTGTGTGTGTTTCGTTCCTGTGATTGTACGCATGTGCAGACTCCAATGGCTACTGTCTCAATGGGTTCATTCATTGAACCCACAGTTCTAGCTATACACCTCTGTTTCTTCTAAAATAAGATGTACAACCATATATAACCATTGTAAACGCTAAAAGGTCCTCCCTTCATATCTGAAAAAAAAAAACTAAAAATGATTAAAGATGATAATCTGTAGGACTAATGCAGTATTAGCTGTATCTGGCCATATTAGCCCAAAAAGAAAATGGAGTCTTTAGTTGAAGTTGATACTTTTTATTGAGTGAACGTAGAAATAGATGTAAAGTTATATAAGTGTTCGGGACCTCAGAGTTCTATTCTTCAGATGGAAACATGGCGGCATCTAGTCCCATACAACCGCACCACTGAAGAATGTACCGTATATTAAAGAGACAGTTTACCATGCCCGACAGCACCACTAAAGAACAATGCATATTAAAGTACTTTGGGAGTAACATACTATGCATTCTTTCTTTAAAAATACTGCACTTATTGCAACAATGAAAGGCCTACCGTGTTTCCCCGAAAGTAAGACAGTGTCTTACTTTCTTTTTATCCCTAAAAGCCCCACTATGTCTTACTTTCGGGGTATGTCTTATATTGGGAAAAAATTGAGAGTGATGGGAGTTATGATGTACTTTTAGAGCATAATTAGATCATGAAAAAGACATTGGAAATGGTACAGCATAACACCCATCACTCTCACACACTTACCAATCAACACACCTACCAATCCACACGTATACCAATCCACACACATATACACAAATCCACACACGTATACACAAATCCACACACATATACACTAATCCACACACATATACCAATCCACACACATATACACCAATCCACACACATATACACCAATCCACACACATATACACCAATCCACACACACATATACACCAATCCACACACACATACACCAATCCACACACACATACACCAATCCACACACACATATACACCAATCCACACACACATACACCAATCCACACACACATATACACCAATCCACACACATATACCAATCCACAAACATATACACTAATCCACACACATATACCAATCCACACACATATACACCAATCCACACACATATACACCAATCCACACACATATACACCAATCCACACACACATATACACCAATCCACACACACATATACACCAATCCACACACACATATACACCAATCCACACACACATACACCAATCCACTCTCACTTAATGCTTTCCTACCTTTCCTTTCTTCTTTCAGCTTCTTTTCCTCCTCTTCGCTCCTCTTCTTCAGTTCTTGTCTCCTTCCGGGTCAGAGGGCACGGACAGCGGTGGGCGCGGCTTCAGTGTTGTGCGCCGGGATCTGACAAGAAACCCCGGCGCACAACAGCTGTTGCCGCGCAGATCACAAGGGAGCGGTATCGGAGGTCATTAACAGACCTCCGGCTCCCTTGAGTGATTTTAAGCCGGGTTGAACCCGGCTTAAAATCACTCAAGGGAGCCGGAGGTCTGTTAAAGACCTCCAATACCGCTCCCTTGCGAGCCTGCTCCTCCAGCGGCGGACATTACTGTCCGTCTCTGGAGGGGTGCCGGGTGCCGCAGGTTGGCACCCCCTGGAGTGTGGCGCCCTGTGCGGTCGCACACCCCAAAGGTCGGCCCTGCTCTAAGGGGCCGGCCTTAGGGGTCTGCGGCCGCACAGGGTTTAAATAAAAACATCGGGGGTTTTTTTCAACTTTATTTAACATCCTCCATGTTAAATAAAGTTAAAAAAACTTTATTTAACATCCTCCATGTTAAGGGGCTGCCTGGAGCACCGGAGTGTCCCTTTAAATACCTCACTGAGCTGTCTGCTGCATTTTACCTGGAAATATTTATTATGTCTATAGAATTTGTGGTTTTGCCACAACACATTTAGGAAACTGGTCTAAGCCAAAAATGGCTTCTCTGAAGAATCTATTAAAGTTACCAAGATCTTAGTGAACACTCTTAAGATGAAGGTTTAGTATTTCTAAATACTAGGGACAAGGTTGAATGACAAAACCATTCATCATCAGCCATATATGAGTACGTAAATCTAATAACATTGTCTTTTTCAGTGAAGTTGTGGAATGACCTGCTCTTCAAAAAGCTCCATCAACCCATATACAGACATGCATAAAATCAATATTAATTGAATATTTTATGAATAAGAACATCCATTACCAGTAGATCTGCACAGAGCATATAAATATAGACTTCATTGTGATAGATGTGTTTATTTCTTTTTTTTATTTCCTTAGGGATACTTTTGGATGTGCCAGAACTCATGCTGCTTTCCAAGCTTTGTAGCATCTGTATTTTAGTCCCAGCTTCAACATTATCAGGAAGCTCTTACTTCAAAAAGCTTTGCTATAAAATAAAAAAGAGATCCTAGCTAAACCGTGATCTACGTGAGATACATTAATGGACCATTAATTAGATTTAATAATATGGCATGTTTCATAGGTTAAGTGAAGCTAAAGTAACAGTTAAGTGAAGCTAAAGTGTTCAGCTTTAACATCTGCACTTGGGTGATTGGGGGATGTTTGAGGGGGGGCATAGATATTTATAAAATTACTGAATTATACATAGATATAGTGAAACATAGTTATATATATATTTATATAGTATATAGTATATATATATATATTTATATATATATATATATATATATATATACATTTCTGTTATATATATATAGGTGGTCATAATGTGTATATACCATATTTGCTCGATTATAAGATGACCCTGATTATAAGACGACCCCCGAAAATTTGAATAGTAATTTAGGGAAAAAAGAAAAAGCCTGAATATAAGACTACCCTATAAGAAAAAAGTTTTACTAGTAAATATTAATTCACATGTAAACTATTTTTTTTATATTTAATAAAAACTATGATTGAGAAAAATGCATTTTTTGTTTTTATCTACTTTTACTTGCCAACCTGCCCCCAGTTATGCACATCTGCCCCCAGATATGCCTTTTTCCCCCTTATATGCCACTCTGCCTCCCAGAAATACCTTATACCCCCCTATATGCCACTCTGCCTCCCAGATATGCCTTATGCACCCCTATATACCACTCTGCCTCCCTGATATTCATTTTAACCCCCTATGTGCCACTCTGCCTCCCTGATATTCCTTTTAACCACCTATATGACACTCTGCCTCCCTGATATTCCTTTTAACCACCTATATGACACTCTGCCTCCCTGATATTCTTTTTAACCCCTATATGCTACTCTGCCTCCAGAAAGCGCGTTAAAGCCCCCCCATATGCCACTCTTACCCTCCCCCGACTTACCAGTGCTTCTTTAGACTTCTCCCTGTGCTCCAGATTCCTTGGTGTCTAGTGGGGCAGCCAGTGGAGGTCTGTGCGATGCGCGCAGACAACCTGAGCTGCTGCTGCCAGCACTTCCACCAAGGCTTCTATGAATGAGCACCGGAAGGTCATGTGACGCCGGTGCTCCATCATAGAACCCCCGGCAGAAGTGGAGGTTGCAGACGCCCACCGGCTGCCGGAGAGGAGGATCCAGGTCCCCTCCAGCGCTGCAGGGGATCTGGATCTTAGTCTTGTAGTCACCAAGATGGTTCCTTGGGACCTTAATCTCATCCTTCGTAGACTCATGTTGCCACCTTTTGAGCCTCTTCAACCAGTGTCGCTTCATTTACTGTCGTTGAAGACTGCCTTCTTGGTGGCCATTACCTCGGCTAGACATATCAGCAAGCTCCAGGCCCTGTCTATGCAAGATCCTTTCCTGCGTTTCTTTCCGGAGAAGGTCGTCCTATCTCTGCCTCCAGAATTTTCTCCTAAGGTTCAGTCGGCGTTTCACAGAAACCAAGAGGTCGTGTTGCCCACCTTTTTTCCATCTCCACGATCTCCTGAAGAAGAGGCTTTGCATACTCTGGATCTTAAGAGATGCCTTACTATTTATCTGGAGCGGACTTGTTCCCTACGTAAGTCTTCTCAGCTGTTTGTGGCAGTTTCTGGTCCCACATCTTCAAGCACTCCATTGCTAGGTGGATTGTGTCAGCCATCAGCCTGGCATACTCTGTGGCTGGCCAATCTTCACCTACGAGGATCAGCGCACACTCTACTCAAGCAGTCTCGACTTCCTGGGCGGAAACAGTGTCGCATTTCCCCCGAACAGATTTGTAAGACGGCGACTTGGAAGACTCTCCATACCTTTGCCCGGCATTATAGACTCGATCAGATGGCGCAAGAGGACTCGCTTTTCGGTCATAAGGTCCTAGAGGCTGTGTTGTCTTAATGTTTTTGCCTACCCTTTGTCTTGGGTATATCTAAGTGTCACCAGGGATGGCAGGGAAACAGTAAGTTCTACTTTCCGAGAGCTTCTTTTCCCTGCCGATCCCTGGTGACACGTTTGTTCTCTCCCTTCCTTTTTCAATAAATAATTTTTTGCATCATGTTTGTTTTTCTTGTGTGGTCTTTGGTATTTACTGAGGATAGCAGGTGAGGAGGGGCTTTTAAGTGTTTTGGAGTCCTGCCCTATCTCGCGTACGGAGGAGGAGTCTATCTAAGTGTCACCAGGGACCGGCAGGGAAAAGAAGCTCTCTGTAAGTAGAACTTACTGTTTCTACTCCAAGTTGATGGCCACAAAACACCCCCACGTGATTTATGCTCCGAGGGCTCAGCTAACAGCACAGACCTGTGGCATATGACAAGCAATGTGTCCTGCATGAATTGCCTTGTCTATTTTGTCACATTAACAGCTCGGTGGAGTTTGCTATCCCAGTTTGGAGGTAACGGAAGTATGGAAAATGCTACACCCAATCACAAATGAATGGAGTCTTGCTGAGCCAATAGAGACTCAACTCCAACCTAGGAAGTGACTTGGCGTGGCACATTAAGGAACGTCTCACATTTTTTATCTTTTATGGAAATAAAGTTAATTATTTAAGTGTGTGTGTATTATTATTATTTTTTATATTCCTTTGCTTTGTAGTTGTCACTGCAGATGGTAGGAAGTGCTAGCGCCTGCACCTTTAGAGGGAGGCTATAGAAAATGCTAATTTGGTTAGTGAACCAGCTTGGTGAAGCCTTCCGGTTGCTGGAGTCGGCTGACTAGGCTCAGCCAATCAGCAGCTGGCCCTGAGCCCTAGCTTCCTGATTGGTGGGTGGTGTCACCTGACCAGGGCTGACCAAACCCAGCCAGCCCTACATTGTATATTCCACCAGACAGCCCCCTTTTAGTATTGATGTATGTGATGCCCCAGCCAGCACCTACCTTGTGAATTAATGCCCCCCCACACCCTTGCGTATTGCCACCACCCAGCTCCTCATTGTGTATTTATGCCACCTCCCCTCCCCCTAGTATCAAATCAGCCCTGGCACCCAGATTGCATCCCCCAGCACTGGCACCCAGATTGCATCCCTTCCTGGGGCATCTCTGCCCCCCCAAAAGAGCCTGCCTGGGACATCTCTGCCCCCAAAAGAGCCTGCCTGGGACATCTCTGCCCCTTCCAAAAGAGCCTGTCTGGGGCATCTCTGCCCCCTCCAAAAGGGCCTGCCTGGGACATCTCTGCCCCTTCCAAAAGCGCCTGCCTGGGGCATCTCTGCCCCCTCCAAAAGGGCCTGCCTGGGGCATCTCTGCCCCCTATAAAAAGGGCCTGCCTGGGGCATCTCTACCCCTATAAAAAGGGCCTGCCTGAGGCATCTCTGCCCCATATAAAAAGGGCCTGCCTGAGGCATCTCTGCCCCCTATAAAAAAGGGCCTGTCTGGGGCATCTCTGCCCCCTCCAAAAGGGGCATGCCCCCTACACATCCATGCTATCACACACATATTAATTCACAAATATTCATTCACGGATACTCATTTACATTCACTCATTAATTCACTCAATCTCACCTACTCATACATTCTCTCCTACCCCCTTACCTGAACTGCAAATGTCTCGCAGTCTTCCGCAGGGGCTGCTGCTTCCTTCCTTGTTGCTCGCACTCCGTGCGAACGACTTCTGTTTTACAGTCCAGGGGAAGCAGACGCGCAGCAGGGTCATGTGACGTACGTGACATGACTCCGCTGGGTTCCTGCATCCACTTGGCTTTACAAGAGACGTTGCTCGCACAGTGTGTGCGAGCAACACACAGGTAAGTAGCGGGCTCCTGTGGAAGTGATCACGGGGTGGTCCAGGCCCCCTATAATGGCGGGCCCGGTCCCACTTGCGATCCCCGCGACCACTGTTGTTGAGGGCTCAAGCTCTGAGACTAGTATTTCTGTTCACATTCAGCACCACACCCAATACACAGGTGTATGTTGCCCTCCAAATACTTTTACAATGAGACATTTATATAATTAGCATTCCAAGATCAATGGGACTGCCTACCCACATCCTGAAAAGGAAGGGCGCAAGGTATCTTTAACAATAGGGATATCTGGGGGGCAGAGTGGCAAATAGGAGGTTAAAAAGCATGTCAGGGAGGCAGAGTGGCATATAGGGGGTTAAAAGGCATGTCTGGGGACAGAGTGGCAAATAGGGGGTTAAAAGGCAAAACAGGGTGGCAGAGTGGCATATAAGGGGATAAAAGGCATATCTGGGGACAGCGTAGCAAATAGGGGGTTAAAAGGCATTTCTGTGGGGCAGAGTAGCATATAGAGGGTTATAAGGCATTTCTGGGAGGCAGAGTGGCATATAGAGGGTTATAAGGCATTTCTGGGAGGCAGAGTGGCTTATAGAGGGGTATAAGGCATTTCTGGGGGGCAGATGTGCATAACTGGGGGCAGAGTGGCAAATAAAAGGAAATCTTTTTTCTCAATTATAGTTTTATTAAATATGAAAAGCAGTTTACATGTGAATTGATATTTACTAGTAGGGGTAGTCTTATATTCAGGCTTTTTCTTTTTTTCCCTAAATTAATATTCAAATTTGGGGGGGTCGTCTTATAATCGAGCAAATATGGTATATTGCGAGTTGACACGAGATTGGGTCACCAAGCCCTTAATACATGTGCAAAAGGTCTTGCAGTGGGGACATAGTTATGTGGGTCCACCACATGCTGGAGAACTAGCTGGCCGAATATAAAACTGTGCAAAATTATCATAATGTAATTTATTTTTCACACCATTAAGATAAAATGAGGCTGAATTACAGGAGGGAACTTTGCTGTGGTTGTTACTCCCTTGTCTTGAAGGCAGCTTACTTGCCTTTAGGCCCAAACTGACCATCTGGCACATTGTCTGGTGGGGTCAAAATGGCAAACAGAGGAAATTCACACTTATGTAAGGGTGACGCTACACCTCCCTCAAACATGATTGGTTCAAATTAGCATAATGCCAATACAACAATTCTGAATGTTACATAAGTCTACAATGTTGCAAGATGCTAATATGCCACTGGTAAACCCTGTGTGTCTGGGATAGAAGTAAGGAAATACATGGTGAAATACGGTATTATTAGCATGATAAGACCGCAGCCAATAGCTATGCTACAATACATGCATTGGTAAGTATCGTGTTATGCCAGTCTAAGAACCTTAAGTAGTGGTTAGCAATACAACACATTATAATGCAATCCCCTGCAGCCTTATATTACATTCCTCATGCTAACGCGAATGGTAGTCGGAGTACAAAAGAAGCCACTGATAATAAAGCTTACATATAGGGAGATGTGAGATCTCAGAAAGAGGATATTAAAGTATTCATTCATCATTACTAAACTGCTTTTAATTGATTAAAGACCTTTGGACCCTGGGCTAATTATACAGGAATGGCTCGATCTCTGGATTTCCTTTTTTCTCTGTTTTCTCTTGTGTGTTTTTTTTTTCTTTCTGTTTATTCTTTTTCTGCTTGTCTACCTTTTACATTTTTCATCCTCTAGAAATTATTCTATTATGCTCCCCCACCATACATATACATTCACACACATACACACATATATACACAGATATATATAGACATCCATACACACACACGGTGTGTGTGTGTATATATATACGGTATATATATATATACAGGGCCGGCCTTAGGGGTGTGCGACCTGTGCGACCGCACAGGGCGCCATGGTAGCAGGGGCGCCTGCCCGGGACTTAACTTAAAACATCGTTGTTTTTTTTTAAACTTTATTTAACATCATTCATGTTAAATAAAGTTTAAAAAAAAACGATGCTTTAATCTAAGTCCTGGGCGTGGTCGCCGAGCGGTTGCTTGTGAAGTTCCTAGCAACCGCTCGGCGCCCCCGTCGCGGTGCCGGCATCTCATGTTGAGCGCCGGACTATTCCGGCGTTCAACATGAAATGCCGACACCACGGCAGAGCGAGAAGACGGATGCCTTCCGCTCTCACCGCAGGACTCCGGCAACAAGGTAAGTGACGTGGGGGTGTAGTTTGAAGGGGCAGAGGGGGGGTGTCGTTTGAAGGGGCAGAGGGGGGGTGTCGTTTGAAGGGGCAGAGGGGGGGTAGTGAGGGGGGGCGCCAGAGGAGTAGTCCGCACAGGGCGCCACAACGCCTTAGGCCGGCTCTGTATATATATATATATATATATATATATATGTTTATACACAGTGTTTACCGCATTCTCCACTTCACTTCTCTATGTTCCTTGTGGCCTGTAGCCACATCCCTTTAATCCGAACCAAAAGTTAAGGAAATCAAATTCTTTGTCAGAAAACAACTGTGCAAAAACCAAAATGAAAAAAAAATTGTCTGACCAGAGTTTGGTCGGCGTCCACACATAGCTAATTACTTTATCTGGTAGCTCATTTATCTGATTATAAATTTGCCTAACGTGAAATATGATAATAATAGGCGGGTGATATTATGTACAGAATAATATACAGTTTGGATAGGCAAAAATGGGCGCGAGGTGTATTACGTATGAAACATTAGGTATTAAACAAATAAAAAAAATTGTGTAAAAATGGGCAACATCCAGAATGAAAGTAACACTTTAAGCACATTATGCCAACTTGATTTTGAGTCTATATAACAGTACTTGTAACTTGCTTATACTGTTAATAGAGCTTAGAAAAATGAGGTCCCTGTTGCTGGACTTAAGTCCCATCAACCTCAGCCATACCAATAGTGTTGGGGTGGGGGTTCTGCATCAGCTGCATAGTGACAGCTCGGCGAGTCTTCTGTTGGTCCATGCTTTTCAGTAGTTCAGGCACTGAAGCTGTTAATGCCACAACTCCCCCTCCTCCTCTCTGGCAGTCGCACCTCTCTCCCTGCCCTCCTCTCATCATTCCTCCTCCTCTTCTATCATCTTCCTTCCTTCTTCCCTCCGCCTCTTCGCTCTTCTGTACATTGGGCTTCTTCTGCTCTCTGTCTCCCTTTTCCCTTCTTTTTTTCCCTGCTCGTCATACGTCATACGGGCCATGGATGGGTGAGTACAACATTTTTGCCTTAACCCCATCCGGGATCGTTAGAGTATAGGCAGTATATTCTCCATATACGCCAACTGACCAGTACGGACTCGGAATCTTCTCTGCTCCCTGGTCTGCAAATGTATTAATCCTCCTGATCATTCCTCTAGGGGTGGGTGTGCATATGTTTGTAAACACTGGGATGAGAGTCACAGCCACGGTACTTAATTATATATCTATATATATATATATATATATATATATATATAGTGTGTGTGTTAAATATGTTTTCTAATGATGTCATTTCTTTAAACTCAAAGAAAAATATTTTGCAGCAAAATATATATACTTTTAAGAAAAACACCATATGATGGGATGGGGAGTAGGTCATTTTTCTCCTTTGTATTGCAAGCTAAGGCTGTGATTCTGCTCAGATGTTGGCAGGACTGGTTCTTCATGTGGAGATCGGTGCGGAGGGTGAGATGGAGTGATCTGCCCCTCCCTGTGAATGGTGAAGTTGCACCTGTACAGCAAATATGTCCTAGAGGCAAAGGGCTGCTTTGCTCTTTTTGCTTTATTATGGTGTATGGTGACAAAAGTCATCTGTCAGCACACTTATTTAAAAAAGAACATATTGCCATTGCAAAGATCTCTGGTGTTGAAGAAGACACATTACAGATGATGTACAATATGCAATATTGTCGCCGTTCACCATAAAGCTATAGTGGGTGCTCATATTTGCATAGGAATATTCAAAAAATGTTTTCATAATAAAGTTGTTTAAAGCAGAATATAACTTTACAAGCTGGCCAAGCCTAAGTATGGTGTTTTCATAAGCAAATGGCGTTGTGAAATCCAGTCATTCAGGTCTGTTAACCCTTTGAAGTATCAGAGAGGTCACCTTTCCTTCTTGGCAATCAAAAGGTTAGATAATAAGCTCAGGTCTTGCTCCTCTGCAATAGTTCTCTAGTAACAAACAATACTTTACTCTCCAGGAATAATTCGTGTGGGTGAGATGTCCTTCCCTTGTATTAAGATGTGGCTGTGGGTACCGACAGATATTTTCACCTCTCGGTCTGAAACTAGCAGGCAGTTTAAAGGAAAATAAAGACATTTTAGCTTTATTTCTTATGTATCTGATTGTAATTCATGATTAAGCTCCTTGGTCATCTGGTCATATAAAAACACTCATCTCTATTTACCTTAAAAACATGTTCAATACATGCAGTAACCTCATCTTAGAATATAGTGCTGGCCATTCACTACAGTAATAACCTCATCTTATAATATAGTGCTGGGCGTTCAATATTATAGTAACCTCATCTTATAATATTGTACTGGGCATTCACTAACCTAGTAACCTCATCTTATAATATAGTACTGGGTGTTCAATACCCTAGTAATCTCATCCTATAATATAGTACTGGGCATTCACAACCCTAGGAACCTCCTCTTATAAAAGAGTATTGGGCATTCACTACCGTAATAACCTCATCTTATAATATAGTACTGGGCATTCACTACCGTAATAACCTCATCTTATAATATAGTACTGGGTGTTCACTGCTGTAGAAACCTTATCTTACAATATAGAATTGAGCTTTCACTCATCGTATAATATACTTCTGGCCCTTCACTATTGTAGTAATCTGATTTTATAATATAGTTCTAGGATTCACTACTACTACCATATGGTAGTGGAAGGTGTGGAAGTATTACCTGAAATAACAGTTAGTTAGAACAACATTCGTCTTCATATGGTGACAATTACACCCCACACACACATACAAATTAATTGGTTGCTAAATTGGCAACTATTCTATGTAAGCTAGTTAATTAATTGAAAGGTTGATGATAAAATTTTATTCTGTAGTGGAGTTAATGTACATAAGTACAAACTTAAATTGATTTCACAACTCAGTGGGCCGATCAGTGGTGATCCCTTGATCACCTTGACTCCTGATCCCTACTGCCCTCAAAAGCAGGCTAGAAAATCAAGACTTTTCTGCATAAAATAGTACTATTGGGAAGTACGCAACTCTTATAATCCTCAAGTAATTGGTTAAAGGGGAACGAGAGCCCTACTGCACATTCAACTTCTAAAAATAGAACGCAGTCAGTGCTGCCTAATGATGTCCTTGTTATGCCATATACTTTTGTCTTCCCTGTCTCATAATCCTAAACGACACTTCAGAACTTTCCATTCTTTGCATTATCACAACTGCCCCTTCCATTAACCACATACTTCATAACTACATACTTAAATAATAGAATCAATCGTCAATGAAGGTTCTTGCTCTTCTTTCCTTTTGTCCGACTACATCCCCGGTCTCACTTATCTACGCTAGTTCATATCTTCAACCTCTTCCTCTTTACTGGATCTATCCCATCCTCCTCCTACCACAACTCCAATATTAGAAAAGCCCTCCATTGACCCGACTGATCTGTCTAACTATCGTCCCAGCTCTCTGCTTCTTCTTGCTTCCAAGCTTTTTGAACAAATTTCATACACTCAACTAACTACGTTTTTTGACTCCAACTTGTCCCCCTTCAATCTAGATTCCATTCTCAACATTTTACTAATGACTTACGTACTGCTTAATTCAAGGGTCACTACTCAATGCAAATCTTATTGGACCTTTCTGCTGGTTTTGACCCTGTGGACCACCCTCTTCTCTTTCAAACTCTTCATGATCTTGGTCTTCATGACTTTGCTTTCTCCTGGTTCTCACCCTACCTTTCCGAATGCACATTCAGCATCTCCCTCTCCAGTAACACTTCTCCTTCACCTCTGAATTGGTGTACCCCAAAGCACAGTTCTAGGACCACTTCTGTTCTCACTTTACACTACCTCACATGGCGAACTAATCTCAACCTTTTTGGGCAAAACCCAAAGAGTTCCCAGGTATGCATATAAGAAGGCCCAGCTGACACAATTAGACTGTAGCCAGAGTTCCCAAACCTAGAAGTGGAAATACAGGGCCGGCCGAAGACTTAACGCCGCCTGGGGCGAAGTTTAAAATACCGCCCCCCCCGGTACTTACCTTTAAACAGTCCTGCGGCGAGTCTCCCTGCTCTGCCACGGTGCCGGCTTGTAATGCTGAGCGCCGGAAATTGATGTCACTTCCGGCGCTCTGCATTACAAGCTGGCACCGAGACCGAACAGGGAGACTCGCCGCAGAGGAGAGAGAGAGAGGGGCGCCGAGCGGGTAAGCGAAAACCACTCGGCGCCCCTCTCTCTCTCCTCCGCTTCAAAAAAAAAAAAAAAAAAAAAAGCGCTTGGGGCGGCAAAGTGCCGCCCCTTCTAAAGTGCCGCCTGGGGCAATTGCCCCAGTCGGCTCCATTGTAGGGCCGGCCCTGTGGAAATAGCACCACAACCGGTAAAATACATACATCAACTTGGCAAGCAGGGTAAAACCATAACAGCTAGCAGTTTATTTCTAACTGTTTTGTTTGTTTTACACATACAGTCTGTTGATAGTTCAACTGCAAATCTTAGATTTATTTCTGTATTGCTCCAAATGAATCCCAATATACCTAAAGCGATGATTCTGAAAGGCCCATCAGTATGCGGTCACATCACAGTGTGATCATGTTCTGCCTGGTATCCGTAGGTGCGTTATTCCGTTTCTATGTATAATTGGCTTCACAGTGAAATAGAAATAGCAGATGTATATCCTATATTGTGGATATTTATATTTTTAGGTGGTAAATAACTGAATCATTATCCTACTAGCTAGAGCACCATTCCATAATGAAAGGTTTAAATATTTTTTCTACTGCAACTTTCTACCAAGTCTTTTTTTTTTTTTCTCTAAGGCTATGTTTCATTTTAACATTAGCTATAGCCAAGTGCTCACAGCTGCAGATCAGTCAAGCCACACAAATGTAGAATTGGCTTTTTGACAGGCGATTTGCTTTTCAGGTTTGTCTGCTTTCTAGATATGCCAGGCTTTATACTGAAAGTCAGCAGAGAACCAGTAGCATGTAAGTATTTGATAATGACATCATGAAGCCGTGTAATTGTAACGCCAGTAAAGGGAAAAGTTTCTTTTTTCAGTTTAGGTATCTGTAAAAAGCTTTATAGCAAATAAACCTTGTATTAAAAAGCACTATTAAGAGTATCTACAAAATTTCGAATACTTATGGTCTCTGAAAACTATTTACAAATAAATCTGTGCCATGGACATTCAGGACAGTGAGTATGTATAGTAAGATCACCCAAAAGTCCCATCTCAGACGGCTGTACATTATTATCTAGCATTAAAGGCATGTTACAGTCATCATATGTATGTTAATGCATATGATAGCTGTATGGTACCTTTCAATTTTAATTGTATCTATTTTGTAAATGCATAGGGGCTAAGCAGAATCCCTCCATATGGATTTGGCCCTTTCCTCAGCTCAGCTAAATGCCATGTAGGAGATAGCCCTGTAAGAACACCTATCGATATAGTGTATGCTATGCTAAACAAAATAGACAATATTCAATGTTTTTGTAAGTCAGACTTTATACACCTCGCAACTCATGTGTCACTTATAACAGGCAATCTCTGTACTTTAACCCTTTATTGCCTATTTTTAGGTAATAGGTCTGCTCTTATTAGATTTTAGTCAGATGTATATTTTGATCTTGAATTTATATGGCTAGATCCTAAACTATTGCTTTTTAAATATTACGTTTTTGTTATTGGGATACTATATATAGTATGGATGAGAGAAGAGGGAGGACGTGATAGAAACATTTAAATATGTAACACGAAATGTTAGAACAAGAGGTAATAATGTAAACCTAGAAGGTCCGAGGCTTAGATGTAATGAAGCAGATATAGTAGAGGCTAAAACATTAATGGGAATTAAACATGTATGGGATTGACATATAGCTAGTCTGAATGTAAGGCTGGCCATGGCGTAATGGAGAGACTTGAAGTCGTCAATGTTGACTGCAGAAATTGAGAGGAGACAAAGGCAATGTATTCCCTTTACCATTCTAGTTTGTTCGGCGACGGCTGTGGTTATAATACCTAATGAACTACATTGTTCATGTTCAGGAGGATTTTGTATAAAAAGTATTTTGGTATAAAAAAGATGGTGGAGTGCTCATCATTGCAACTATGGAAAGTACCTGCTGATTGGACCATTCCACTGATTGCTAGTGATAGTGATGAGACAACTTTTAGAGCTTTGCACCGGATTTACTTTTCGTACATAATCCCCACTATTTCTGTGTTGTGCTAGAGCATCTCCCGGTTTGCATGATCACCACTTAAACACAAAGGTGTGCATCCCAATGGGACATTTCTCAAACATAATATTTGATACAAAACCAATATGTACCACTGCATGTTTGAAACACAGTGAGGTGCTACTTAATCTTGTGTATGAAACTAAATGTAGCATTGGAAACATTATTCATAGTACTGCTTAATACCAAAACCCTTTTCCAGAAATAACTAAGCTTGTTTGATCAGAGCCAAATGATATGCACTACTTTTATCTTGTTTGCCTGTTGCAGAACATGGAATATGATGACCCCTTATAAATACATATATAATAAATAGTAATCCTTCAGTCAAATATGTTGCCTCATTCATAATTTTCCAAGAACATTGAATTAGGTCACAATATGTCATGTTACAAAAGACAATGAAAAGGTACTGCCATAGAAACCAATCAGCTAAGGTTTATTTACTTAACATACTCTAGGGTGCGATTCATGTTGAGGAACAGTATTGTGTCACTCTTAATTGAGACCTCAAGGACCAATGAGGGCTGTAAGAAGCTGCTTATGAGTTAGACAGCTGTGTAAGTACATACCATTATATCAGACCATCAGACAATTTATTATTGTTTTTGTTTTTGATTCATATTATTCTTTAACCATTTCACAACGCAGGACATGTTATCTCATCCTTAAAAAAAAATATAAGAACTCATTAGGAAACAGTACATCCTGCAGTTAACAAAACTATGTATGTGAGGCATCGCTGAACCCTATGTGTCCTCCAAAACACAAAATGCTTTGTTTGTGCAGACAAACCAGGTAAATTACAGTTAAAAAATGTATGGTTAAAATTACCAAAAGGGTCTGGTCTTTGGGGTTTTAAAATACACTTGGTCATAAAGTGGTTAAAATGGAAAAAAATAGTAAAACAAATAATGCTACATAAATGAATTTGTCAAAGGACTTAAAATGCAATTTTCAGGCTCTAGGTTGGAACGATTTGTTTTTGAAACGTGTAGGTCAAGAAGTTGCTGTTGAAAGAAAATGGAGAGGTTAATCACATTGAAAGCTACATTTTAAACAAGTTGTGTGTTTTTTTTTTCTTTCAACCATCCTATTGCTTATGATGATTATTATTAAAGGGTTCATTATGGAGAAAATGGCTTCCGGACGTTCCCTCAGTTACAACATCAAAGCAGTGCAGCTTCACACAGAGCATCTGTTCTCATAAAACAGAATTAAAGTGAACTTGTTTCTCAAAAAAAAGGTTTACAGTAATCTACAATTTTTTTGTCTTTGTCATTAAAAAATTCCCACGCTTCTCTGGTGGTTTGATTTCCTCATGTTTGCTTGTTTCGAACAAGCAGCTTGTACCTGATTTCCCCTTGCTGACCGGCTTCTCACTTTGGGCCACAATATTTGTGTCTTGTTTAACAGCTGATGTAGCGATATATTTTGGAACAGGCCTATGATTATGTGAAAGTTAAGTAACAGAAATTAAAATATAATTCTGACTGATTTTTGTGTTCTTTTTAATGTGCTGTAAGTCAAAAAAATCCTTCCTAGTACTGTTGAACAGGTTTCCACCACAATCATGTAAAGGTTTTTTGTCTTTTTTGCTTTTTGATCAGTTTAAGCACTTTAGAGGTATTTGGTTTAAAAGAGCATATTTTACTTTAGGGAAAAATCTGTGAAATCCGTACCAAAAGGTGGGAAAAGTAACAAGACAAGTTTACTTTAATACATTTCAGGTTTATTAAGTACATTTGATTTTGAAAACAGAGTTCATGTAAATTAGAAGATTGTTAGAATTTAACAGTGGTTCTAGTAGTAACACATTTTAGCAGAGTGTAAGACTATCTGCAGTTGGTAGGGATGATCGGATTGCAGGAAGTAACCTTGGAAGTAACAATTTCTCTTGTAATTCATCAGTTTACTCCCTGTAGTTCCATATATCAGTTTTGAAGTTACAGTGTATCCCGAACCTGTAAACGGCTACTGTTTAATTTTGTGTTCAAGGTGACATGTTGAGATAAATGAAATAATCTCAAGTGGTTCCGCTGATCCATCTGCTCAAGTACAATGTTTAAAAGATAGACCACTGTTATATTAATTTGCAGAGCACATGCTGTAGAATCAAGATACTCCAATATTTCGATGTGCATGGCATAAGGCTAATATAAGAAAGGGTGTATTGTGCCGACTGAGATTAAGAAAGATGTCATAAAAATAAAGTCTTAGAGGCTCGGTATTCATCTGTGATGATCAGATTATTGGCTGCACAGACAATGCTACCCCATAACCAGAAAAAATGGAAATCCAAATCTTATGGCAAATAAACATCCCACATGACAGAGGCTGCAACAAAGCAGTTATGGCTAGTTATTTATTAACTGCGTGAAGGTCTAGATCCAGATGATAGATCTGTTACACTGATGAACTAGATTTCTCTTCTCCTGCACCTTTGCTGGCTTTTTGTAGCTGTGATTTTAGATTGAGCCACTTGAGCAAGACTGAAAGAGTGATTTTAGGCAATTGTGGATACAATGGATTGAAAGGACAACATTGTTCACAGAGGGTCCCTTGGCCATTTTGTGATTTAGAACATGTTGGTTAAGTGAACAGATCACATCAGGAGTGGACACATTTGGTTTGGATCTAGGAAGTAGTCAAAAAACAGATAGCTTTTTTTTTCTTCCCCCATCATGTTTTTATTTCCCTGGCACCCAGGTTTTGTTGAGCCTTGTCGTACACTAACATACATTTATACACTCTAACACCATACAGTAACAGACACACGCTAACATCTTATGCTCAAAAACACTAAAACCCTACAGTAACACACACACGCTAACATTCTACCCTGATGTATACACATGCTACCCCATACACTAATACACACACTCGAACACTATATGCTGACATGCACACTCATGCTAACACCATACTGTAACATTAACACCATACACACTAGCACCACACTCGTATACACATTCACACACACACACTGTGGCTAACACTATAAATATAAATACATGATTGAAACACAGCTGTGGAAATCAAACGCTGAAGAAATGTAACATGAGAAGCATGTAACATGCTGGCAAGACCATAAACTCTGCTTTTAAATATCATGGGAACAAGATTTACAAGATCTTGGAGATTAAAAACAATGGTCTCACATATTTAAAAGGAAACTTAAATGCTTTCTTATTATAAGCTTCAACACAGACATTTTTTCGCCCTACTAAAATAAAAAAAATACAAACACTATACTTACTGAGGGTAAGCCTTTAAACTCCCTTACTTTTTAGGTATCCAAAACTTGGGGAGTGTAGCAAGAAGTGGAGAAGAGTCATCCTAGAAGTGGGCATAGTCAATTCTAAAAATGCGCATGGCAGGAATTGTAGTGACCCACTCACGTTATCTGTATAGCATTACAAGGTGGGCCGTGGGAGATGCAATTGAGGTTTTTGCTGAAGCAGGATAGGCCTCCATTGACCTTTCACCTCTGTGAGCAGTTAATAGGCGATCAGACTCTCTCTCCAACTGGCCCATGCTCCCCACTGCCCAAGCAAGGAAGTGGGGCAGCTACCCATGAGAGGACAGTGCCCCAAAAAAGGGTCAGTTTCAAGGTAATACAACTGTAAAAAAAGTTGAGCATGGATAGGCATTTTTAAATTAAACATGTGATTGATGTTGGTAGTTGGTAGTTCTTTCTGTAACAATTGTACATTTGGTGGTAATGTCCAACCACACTAATCATATGGTGCTTAAGTGTCATATTCCATTCTTCCAACATAGTAAATAGACTTAGTTTTCTGAACAATGCTTGACCTTTTGAGTTATTTTTACCCATGGTTACATTCTCTCTCTATGCTGCTAAAGTACAGTAGACATAATATCAGCATCAGGTTTTGTAATTAGTAGAAAAAAGAATTAAAACTATTTAGATATTTGTCCTTTTTGACTATTTTGACAAGGCTGCAATCAATCAGAATTCCAGTTTAGAAACGCATTGTAAAAGTGTTTAAATATTGTGTATGTGATGCTGAATGTGCCCTTTGGGTTACGTAATACAGTTTTTGTGCTTGTTCATACCTTGGTTTTCTGAGGTATGTCTACTGTATATCTGCGTTAAAAGAACAGAAGTGAGGTCCATGCACTGGTTTGACTGGTCTAACACAGTGACAGATCAGTTCAACTAAAATGCTAGCATTCTTTCTTTCTTTTGTACCTTATGTGATACTTTTTTGCCATCAGAAAATACTTTCTGGCAATAAGTTAAACACATGATCAGCCATTTGCTTGTAAATGAAGAATAACATTGTATAATTTATTTTCATAAATCAGTACTGGCATATTGGCTGTCACATTTGCAGCTCAACCATGCCGGAAAGAAGACAAAGAATTGACACATCTTTCAAGTGAATTTGTGGTTTCTAGGACAAATTAGAAGTGTGTTACACAGATATTTCATTCCATTTATGTATAGAGTCCCAGTAGATTATGTATGATTACAATAGGAAAGAGTGATAGTTCACAATAATGTTAAATGGACAAAATGCAAAATTGACAACAACATTAACACACCTTAAGACATACTGGTATGGAAGCGGAAGGGAGCCCCTTGAGAGTGTACAATCTGTTGTGTACAGTTGCTGATTTTAGACTTTCCACCTTTGCGGTTACGTACCAAAAGGGTTGATCAGAAAGCAAACATTTAAATGGACAAAATGCTGTGGTGAGGTAACTCTGTGCGGCAAACAGTTTCCTTGCACAATGTGTGAGCCCCACTCACTGTCTTGAATTATGTTTTATCAGTAACGGTCCCCTTGTACCTCAATTTTAATTTTGGGAACTTAAAATGACTTTGGAGCCAGCATGTGTAAATTTCTTAGATTGAGCATGTCAGCATATTAATATTATTACATATTACACCTGGATTCAGTTTAATCTTGCTTGTATTATGTCTTAGAATAAAAGAGCCTGAAAACGTGTTAATGCCCATGCCTTTGTAAATCTGTTTAGCACACCAGATTGCATGCTTAGATATATTCATCTACCTCGAAATTGGTGTTATAAATGATGCTACAAACAGCTGTCTGTCTCCGCTCATTAGCCTTTCACCTAATTGCTTTTAAAGTATCCAGGAAAGTTCTTAAATTAAAAGAACATTCCCTTGGGTTTATTTCTCAATTCAGTGAAAGGGCCCATGTGAATTTTTTCACCTACAGAGCACAAGTTTTCAAGTGAAGCTAGAAGGTCAAAGAGAGCATTTAGCTTTTTTTCGTGAGAGAATACATATTTCATAAAAAATCAAGGTTACGCTGTGAGCTAAAGGAGAGGCGCCCAACTTTGTCAAGGTTCAAATATCATGCTGGTAGGCCAGACCTATCAGATCAGGGGATAATAAATATTGCTGAGCTTCCTTGCTGGTTATGGGAAGTCATTAAATATGACCTATTAAATTGAGCAAAACAAGAGCACAACTCACGGTCACAACCTTTAAAAGAAGCTATTAACAGCAAATGTATTGGGTTTCCTTTTTACATTTTTACTTAACTGTGATTTCCTGCGGCCACAAGGGTTCATTATTATTACTTGTAAATATGGCTCTTTTTAAACATATTAAATTAATAATAAATAATAACAATAAATAAGTGCCAAAATAAGATGAAAGCTCGTATTCAAAAAAAGCTATATGAAAAAAAGGTGAGTTCTGGACAAAAAATTCGGGACCTCCAGTGGCCAGTATGGCTTCTCTTGGAAAAACATAGACAACAGCATTTCATAAATTCTCATGGGATATCAAGTTTTAGATTTTTTAAAACATCTGTACTTATTACAGCTCCCTTGCTGTGGTTTGATAGGCTTATGGGATTGTGTATGTAAAGACATTGACTGTGTTAATGCACAAATCATTTACTTTAAAAAGAGTAAGCTACCCTGCTGTCTTCTAAAATATGCCTTAATGAGAAATCTAATTAATTTTATTTGTGCCAAAAATAACAGCAGTTTGTGTTGTGTTGGCTGCACATTACAATATTACTGAATGTTTTATTAAATATGACAAAAAAAATCCACGTATTCCTAGAAATGCCCGCTATATCCCATAAATAAAGAAATGCAACCTGCATATCTTTCAGCAGTATTCATTTGTTCCACAAGTCGTACTTAATACTGTTTGTGTTGAGCCAGACCTCACTTCTTCAGATACTTTTAGCTGTTCATGGTACTTTTGGATTGATTAAAATCTGTTTAAAAATGTATTTAAGGAAATCATTAAAACAAAATGCTGAATATGCCACATACCAACACTGGAATCAAGCAAAATGAATATTGAAATATGTTTTTAATTATATGCAAGATTATATACCAGTAGGTTTCTTCTTAGCCGCCTTCTTGATAAAAGCAGGCAGTTGTGGATTTCTGGACTTGTGGAGTGCTTGATAACAGGACCTGTGGATCGTTGACAGGTTTGGAAGGTATACAATATTGGCCTTGCACTTTATCTGCCAAAATTAATAGCAAAAGCTAGTCATGTCCTCTGTGGACTTGGAATCAAGATTAATCAAGATATACACCATATGGCCAAAAGGCATGACTTTGTGGATCTTGCTTTGTGCACTGGGGCACAGTCATGCTGGAATACAAAATTGCCTTCCCTAAATTCTTCCCACAAAGTTGGACGCATATAACTGTCTAAAATGTCTAACATTGCCCTGGAAGTAAGGGGCTAACCCTCACCCCAGACCATTACCCCTTCTCCACCAAACTTTACAGTAGACACTATACATTCCGCTCGCTAGTGTCCTCTGGGCATTCACCAAAGCTAGAATCATCCATCAGGTGGTGTGCTTTACACAATTCCAGATGATGCTTAGTATTGCACATAGTGATCATCAGTTTATGTACAGCTGCTCAGCCATGGAAATCCATTTCATAAAGTACCCCGACATGCAGTGCTTGTGCTGATGGTGTTTCAAGAGGCAGTTAGGAACTACTGGATGTTATGTGCTACACGCTTCAGCATTCAGCATCCCCGCTATGTGAGTGTGTGTGGTCTACTTCTTTGTGGCTAAGCTGCAGCTACTCCTAGACACTTCTTCTTCACAATAAGTCACTGAGCCCTTCAGTACGACCTATTCTACTGCTAGTGTTTGTCCATGTAGGGGGCTGCCTTCGTGCTTGATTTTATACACCTTTGAGCAATGGATGTGGCCTACATTACATCTTAACTCAATAATAAGGAGGGGTGTCTTATGTTGTAGGTCTGTGTCTTGGTTCTCCCCACGCATATACATTTTAGCCAAGCACAGACATTCTACTACTAAGAAATTTGTAACTAAGGTATTTTACATGTAAAATGAAAATATCTACACTTTATTGGACATGTCACTGTTACTTTAAAGATATATATTAACTGAAAATTTTAAACACTGCTTCCAGGTAATGTTTTATGAAAATATAGGATATACTGACTATACTAAGATGTTTCCACCAATTTTTACTTGAGGATACTTTATTTTATCGGTGTACTTTTTATGGACAGATTCTAATTAGGGTATCAGAGCAATTAAAACTTCTACATCCTGTACTGATATCCAGAATATAACTATGGTCAGAAAAAACAAATACTATATCACAGCTAAGCAGGGGTCCTTTTTTAAATAAACACTATTGTTTATAGTTTGTAGATGGTTAATGGATGTTTTAAAAAAGGTGGGTAAGATAAGCTATTTTTAATTTTCCCTTTTATATTTTCATAAATAGAGGTATATGTATTGTTTTTTTTGTAGCAGGTTGCCTACAGACCTCTATCAATGTTCATACGGTCACTTTCCCCCCCAAACAGTAGATAACGCTTCTGCCAATCGAGGGAAATGTGTGGAACTCTTGATGACTACACGCATATGAGGGCACCTTATAGATCAATAATAGTTCTGAAAGCAGCTTGTAACGTAAAAGCTGCTTTGTAAAAAAATTGGGAACATTGGAGAAGAAGGAAGAACGTAGAGCTTTCTATCCAAGCTGTCACGCAGTGATAATGAATTACTGCATATTTACATCTCACAAAGTGTTCCATATTGACAGATGCCAAGGCAAATTATATGCAAACTGTATTTATATTAAAAACAATATTCATATTGCTGTTTGCAGATTACCAGGGCTTCCAGGGAGGTGTATGAGAGATTTAAAGTAAATTCAATAAATATCAAAGATTCCTTAGTGACCTTTGGGGACCTCCGACGCAATCACACTATGTAAACAGAGATGCAGGGATCTGGATGGTTGCACACTACTTAAGTGTAGTGAAATTAGGCTTCAGCCATTATGCCCAGTCATCTTTGCTGTAGGTGCATGAATACACTCTTTCCAGGTCCATGTTTGTCCTGGCAACTGGACAGAGTTCCAGAAATAACTCTAGTGGAATCAGCACTGTACTAATCAAAGCTGTACATCTTAATATTGCGACTATTATACTACACTCCCAGCATTCCTGGTTTTCTCAAGACAGCCCTGACTTTTTAACCCTGGTCAGATACCAGCCTTATTCTCTTGATTTTGCTAGCATTGAGAGATGGCTATTCAGGTGGGCAGGTGGCCATGACTCTTGTCCCACCCACTCCAGGACTTCATGGACATTTAAAATATTGTGGGTTCCCTACTAGTATCTGTTGTGCAGATCATAATGGCAGTCCTAGAATGGTAGTAGAAGCTACAGCCGTTCACAAAGAAGATCTGAGATAATACATTAAAATGAAGTAAAACAGATATGAAAATGTACAGACAATATGCTGTCCCAAAATGATTGTAGGTACAAGTTTAGCCCCTTCACTCCCCTCAAGATATACTAGCACATCCTTGAAAACTGTGGCAAGATGGCTATTATGCGATCAGTCTATTGACAGCCTAGAGTCTCCCCTATCGACAGAAGCAGCATCACTGGCCTTTTGCCATATGATCGTGTGTAATGGCACGAGTACACATTATACAGTCACTGCCCGATCACATGATTGGACATTTCCTTCCCGAAAGGTGTCCGTACTGATATGAAGTTCATTCGAGAGGGCTATGGCTATGGAGCCCTTGCTGGCTGATCACAGTGTGATTAGCAGAGTCAAATCAGGAGAAGGTCCCCAGAGGGATCTCAAGCCATACAAAAAAAAAATGTGCCCCTTAGCCCTACCACTAGAAGTAAAAAAATATTTAAAAAAAATCACTACCCCCCCAAACCCCTTAAGCCAATAGTATTTAAAAATATGTAATATAGAGTAATAGGTAAAGGATGTGACTATCTTGAAAATTAAAAAAAATTGTATGTGGGGTATGATTGTTCAGCTGTGGCATCTACTGTTTTAAGCTAAAAAAAAATTCTATCTTAGTATATATTTGTTTTATCTATTATCACAAATAGTTATTATGTTTTATGTATTTCTATGATTTAAAAAGAAAACCCTACTTCTGAACATGGTATAAATGACAAACAACAACAACAAAACCTCTCGTCCTCAGGTTATGAAAACCTCCTGGGCCTGAAGGGGTTAAAGATGCTGTTCCACCTAGACAAAACATTTATTGTACTTAACTTTAGTGGATCCGTAATTGTATTTCCTCTGAATGTGTAACACAGAGATACAACACAAAAGCTTTGAAAGAGCTGGTAAACCTTACAGCATGTGCAATGATGTGAACGATTGTGTGTGTGTGACAACGTAGGCATATTATAAAAATAATGACTCTGGAATATATTTCTAAAGGCCATATTTATCATGGGAAGCACTGAACATTTTCTGGACAAAGGGCTTAATAAGAGGCAATTAACAATAACATTCCCTTAGTTTCTATGTGATTTGGTGCCTCAAATTTAGCAGCTCCCCATAATTGATCTTGACAAATATGGCTGTACAAGTCTATTATGATGGTCCTGATTTGCCTATGTTGTGTGGCGGTATCATGAAGTTACATCGTGCGGCCCCCACATTTCACGCATGTGCTTCCAACGTACAGCCGGGACAATGGATAATGGTCTAGACAGCCCGCCGGTGGAACATGAGTACCCCTTCTAGGACTGTTTTGAACAAATTGGGACAGTTGGCAAGTATGCCTATTATGTACACATTTACCTCCACCTTCTGTATCAAGTTGCTTTTCTAATGACCTATCCATTTTCTCTTTGTTGTTTTCTTTTGTCTCTGCACAGTATTGTTATTGATCTTCAAAGATGGAATGTCTTACCCACTTGTTTCAGTGACAATTCTGGCTTTCTGCGTATGTCTTTTATTATTATAGTCTGTTCCCACGTTGGGTCTTTTCTTTAACTTTACAAGACCTTTTTAGGTAAACAGATTATTTACAAGATCTTACTGTCAGAAAATGTTTCAATACAAAAGGGAGGTTTCTCCTTGTATTTAGGATCTCCCATCTATATGACTATGTCCTGGATGAGCTATATTGATTGTCTGGGCCTATAATTTGCATGTATGTATGTAGTGACTTATCCTTCAGTGGTGTAGCCTAGAGCGGCAGGTCCAGTGTGGTGGCAGTCCCTATGCTCCAAAACTAGGGGGAAGATGGCCTTCTTTGGCGATCAGGCCCCATGGTAGCCATGCTGCTTAATGGGCCGTTTACAAGGGAGATCTTTGATCTCCCAACTAGCCCATACACATTATGGAGGCTCCATAGACTGCATTAGAAGTTGCTGGATTCATTAGAAGGCGCTGCAAGTAACGGATCACAGGGATATGACATCATATCCAGGCACTCCATCTCTTAAAGGCACGCAAGGAAGACGCCAACTGCTTAGGTTTTTCGTTTAGTATGGTTACGATCTATGGTTCCCAATATTTTCATCTATATATATTTTCACTGCTGTACATTTCTTCAGAATGTTTAGAAGAAGAATCTCATATTAATGTGGGTTTAAACTTACCCTTGTTAGAAATTACTTTCCAAATGCACACAAAGATATTAATAGGGCAGAAAGCCCATAGTCACATCCATCCATAGCATACAATACCAAAGCGCCCCTCTTCTTCAAGTTATTATATATATATATATATATATATATATATATACCATATCTACATATTGTCATTATACAATTCTATTTATTATATGGTATATAAATACAATTATGGTTTAGAAATATGAGAAAAAAACTTGGATTATTACTACATAAAAAAATATAGTGAAAATCTGATTGCATGATTTTAATTGAGCATAGTAGGAATATTGGTTAAATAATATAGATTCTATGCTGTTTCCTCAGTACATTTATTCTGATATTCGACTACAGAACAATTAGATCGCTGCTATACTGATTTCAGAGTACATTTATCCGACTTTAGTGGCAGGCATGGAGATCTGTGACAGCTGTTAGGAAGAAAAAATATGATGAAAGCGGACTATAATATGTGGTCTAATGAGGTTATTACCTAATTGGATTTTTTCAGAGCTGGGATGCAGGCCAAGGCAATGTTTTAAATGCACTGAAAGAGGCAGCAGTCGAGATGCAGGAGGCGGAAATAAATAAGCATGGGGAGTATACATTCATCAAAGACTTATCCATAACCCAGACTGGATTTCTTAGCAACTATTCGGCCTGATCGCCATGTTTAGTCCTATTTATTTAATATTTTACACAACCTGGAATTAATGCAGCAAAGACTAAGAGGGTGTTATTGTTCCCCTCTTTTTTTATGTTTTGCTTACACACGTCTTATTTCTTAAAAATATATGTTATAAATGTAAACGGAACTTTGTGTGGGTGTATATATATATATATATATATATATATATATATATATATACACCCACACATGTACATGCATACAGTAAAAGTATAAGTATTTTTACTATAACAGATTGTTTATTGGACAGCCATTCAGTTTACAAGACATTTTTGAAAATGTAAACCCCTGCCCCCAAAACAAATGGTGTATACAATGTACACTACATGACCAAAAGTATTGTGACACTTGACCATAGGCATTAATATTGAGTTGGTCCCCCTTTTGCAGCTATAGCTAAAATCACTGTTCTGGGAAGGCTTTCCACCAGATTTTGGAGTGTGTCTATAGGAACTTGTGCATTTTCATTCAAAAGAGTATTTATGAGGTGATGCACGGGTTTAGCATGAGATGGCCTTGCGCACAATCTACATTTTAATTAATCTCCTATCTTCCTTTCCTCCAGTGCTAACTCAGTGTCCCTCAATACCATTGGAGCAACCATCATCCTTACCTCACATGCTTGTTACCTTGTTGTCTCTGACCTCTCATTCACCCTGCTTATTATTAATTCTATTTCCAAAAATGGGCCCCACCTTAAAAATATTGTTTGTATTTGTCTTTTCCTAACACAAAATACAACTTCAGTTCATGTTCATGCAACAATGTGCAGTGTCAGTCTGCGGTTGCTAAGGCCAGTAAGGTATTGTCGTGTATAAAAAGGGGCATCAAGTCGCGGAATAAAGATATAATTTTGCCTCTGTATAAATCAATGGTAAGGCCGCACCTTGAATATGCTGTGCAATTTTGGGCACCTTTTCTAAAGAAGGATATCATAGAACTAGAAAGGGTGCAGAGGCGGGCTACAAAATTAATAAAAGGAATGGAGCTCTATAGTTATGAAGAAAGGTTAACTAATTTAAATCTGTTTAGTTTAGAAAAACGTCGCCTCAGAGGGGATATGATAACGTTATATAAATATATTCGGGGCCAATACAAACCATTGTGTGGAAATCTGTTCATAAACAGGACTATGCATAGGACACGTGGGCGTGCGTTTAGACTGGAAGAAAGGAGATTTAGACTAAAGCAGAGGAAAGGGTTTTTTACAGTAAGGACAATAAGGATGTGGAATTCTCTGCCTGCAGAGGAAGTTTTATCAGAGTCTGTACAGACGTTTAAACTGCAACTGGATGGATACCTGGAAAAACATAATATTCGGGGATATAATCTTTAATTATGGGGAAACAGCTTATTGAGCCAAGGAGAAATCTGACTGCCATTTTGGGGTCAAGAAGGAATTTTTTCCCTGGTTAGTGCAAAATTGGAAAGACCGAAGCCGGGGTTTTTTGCCTTCTTTTGGATCAAACAGCAACAAATTAACAGATATAGGAAAGGCTGAACTTGATGGACGCATGTCTTTTTTTAGTCTATGTAACTATGTAACTATGTAACTTATTATCTCCTGTCTTGACTACTACAATTCTACAACAAGGTCTTTTCTAGTCTGTCCCTTGACTGTCTTGCTCCCTTAGAATCAATCATCAATACTTCTTTAAGGCTTATCTTCCTTACACATCATTCTGCTAACACCTCTTCCCTCTGTTAATCATTTTAGAGTGTTGTGTGGTAGTGCAAATTCACAAATCTCCATTGGTTTTATGGCTTCCTTGGCTGGTCAGAGATGATCAGAGTATCTCCCCAACTGCTTGCAAAAGCCTAATAGTGGGGCAGCTGTGTAGGAGAGTGCTTGGAAATCAAGACCGTCCTTTCAAAACTGATATTTTAAAGCAAAGACTGGTAGGTGGTTGTCCAATAAACTGAAAATCTTCCGTTTTGGTTTTATGTGTTTCATACTTTGTGCTTATTTTAATATTATTAGCAGCAATAATCTCATGTTTGTCACTGAAGGAGTTTATATTGACCTTTGGTATGACTAGTCATTGCCAAAGAGTGTAAATGCTTTTCAATTCCATTTTGTGTCAAATGAAACAAGAAAAACTGGAATTGCCTGTGATAGAGTCACTCCATAAATCACTGTCCTTACTAGGTCCAACTAGCCCTAGGGCTGCAGTTCTGAAGAGGCAGAAGACCCTCTGCCTGTTGAGTGATCATTTCCCTGATGTACTTAGTCGATGGGCCAGTTGGTTAGATCCCAGGCCTCCCTTGCAGAAATCTACCATGTTACCAAACATCAACCTGCGTGTCCTTGCAGGGTTGTGTACGGCCTTATCAGGCGGCACACCAAAAGGTCTGATGTATATGCTACGCTAAAATAAAGTACAGCAGAGGGGTCTAACAGGTAACCAGGGAGAACGCCTGACCATGTTTCATCCAAACGGCTTCATCAGGAGCCACATACACACTATCTCATCTTTTTGTGTGTGTTCATTATTATTTAACGTCTGGAGGCATTATGTTGTATATTTTAAAAAGTTATATTTTGTAATATTTACCTTTTTGGGCTTTTTTGTGTACGCTCTTTGGTTTATGGTATTTGGTTACCTCTGTAGCTAATTATGATTTAGGCACCTGTTTAAGGAAAAAAGCATGCAGACCCTCTGTACACTTTGAGGTGTATTTAATTGTTATGGCATACTACTAAGTTGTACTAAGGACTTTTTCATTCAGATACATAGAAGGATTCATATAGAGTCTCTAGACTATTTTTCTGCCAAAAGCGCCATGCCTTGCAGGAGATGTGTTCAGTGCTTACCACTGTGCGGATTCTCATTGTCAACCAGTTACAGCACCGGCTTGTATTAGATTTCCAGGCCGTGTAATGAGACCCCCATGCACTTGTGCATAAATTCATGGAGAGGAGGTAGTGATTAACTTACTAATATTTGTGTGGGAAAGCAGGTAGAGAATGCATATTATGTACTTACTAAGTGCTTTAATATCCATTGGTTGTTGATGAGGTTGTTTGGGGCAGTAGACTGTACCTTTACTGTACTGTACGCAGTTAATGAGAATAATCATCATCTTACTTTATTCATTAACATCCATTACCTACCTACTAAATATTTACTTTCCTGTCGGTGGGGAATTGACACACATGCCCTGCAGAACTTTGTTCATAGCCTAGTTCTCTGGTATCAATTGACATTTTTTTTCATGGAAAATTTCAGCTTTGCTAACTGCAACAACAGAACTAAGACAGACACGCTGCGTTAAAGAAAGACTCCTCTCTTCCTTTGTTCGAGAGTGGCAGGAGTCGTCAGAAGCTATTCAAGAGAGACTTTCAGAAGTGCTAAATGAGGCATCCTTGCTGTTTCGTCTGAAAAAGACTTCCACTTGAGAACTGTACAGTTCGTGATAATTTGCCTATGTCTTTTTTTTGTGTGAAATTGTAGTGAAATTGAAGACTGGCAAGATGATTTGGCATTATATATATATATATATATATATATATACATATATACAATATATACTATATATAGAAAAACGTACTGGGACAGGCCTCTAAATTATTGAAATCAGACTTATTGTCACAGCTGTATAAAGTTTGTGAAATTTCATCCCAGCTAGATATTCCACCGTCAACTGATAAGTGGTATTATTGGAAGTGGAAGTGCTTAGGAACAGCAGCAACTTGAAGAGGAAGACCACGTAAAGTCACAGAGCGGGGTCACCAAGTGCTGAGTGCTGGTGTGTAAAATTCACCAACGTTCTGCTGATTCAGTAGCTGAAGAGTTCCAAACTTCCACTGCCAGTAATATCAGTACAAAAGCTGTGCGGGGGAAGCTTCATGGAATGGGTTTCCATGGCCGAGCAAGCCTCCTGTACCAAAGCCTCCCATCTCCAAGTACAATGCCAAGCATAGGATTGAGTAATGTAAAGCAGGCCACCACTGGACTCTGGAGCAGTGGAAACGCGTTCTGTGGAATGATGAATCACGCTCCTCTGTTTGGCAGTCCGATGGGCGAGTCTGGGTTTGGTGGATGCCAGGAGAATGTTATAATAAGAACCTCAGACCAATAGTCAAACACAGTGGTGGTAGTGTGATGATCTGGGGCTGCTTTGATGCTTCAGGACCTGGGCGACTTGCCATAATCGATGGAACTATGAATTTTGCCCTCTACCACAACATCATGAAGGAGAATGTCCTTCCATCGTTTCATGAGCTAAAGTTTAAGCACAGTTGGGTTATGCATCAGGACAATGATCCAAAGCAGACACCTCTGAATGGCTCAAAAGAAACAAAATTAAGGTTGTGGAGTGGCCTAGTGAAACTTCTGATTTGAATTTGATTGAGATGCTGTGGCATGACCTTAAAAGGTCAGTTTATACTCAAAACCCCCTCCAATGTGGCTGAATTAAAAAATTTCTGCCAAGATGAGTGGGTCAAAATTCCTACATAACGATGTAAAAGACTTGTTGACGATTATTGGAAATGTTTGATTGCGGTTGTTGTTGCCAAGTGCGGCAAACCAGTTATCAGGTTTGAAGGCACAATTTTTCAAACAAAGCATATAGGTTTCGATTAACTGTTTACTTAAATAAGTAAATTATTTTGTGTTTACTCACATTGCCTTTTATGAAAATTAGTTGGATGATCTGGAACATTTAAATGCAATAAATATGTAAAAATAGAAGAAATTAGGGAAGGGGACAAATACTTTTTTCACAGCACCGTATATATAATATTTGCTCAGTTTTTGTAATTTCTATTTGTACTTAACAATGAAATAATCATGTTACCTAGAAGTGGACAAGGACATGAGGACAGAAAAGAAGGATGTTTTAGGTGGCTCGGCAGCTATTGGCACTTTGCTTGAGGAGCCAGTCTACGTCAGCCCTTGCTCAAGCCCATGTCAGCTATAATGTTATTAGTATTAGCTTTCTGTCTGTTAATAACTAGATCTTACTTTATGGTTTTGCTTCATAAGCTTTTAAACAGACTTAACATACCCAGTTCATCTCCAGAAATATCAATCTTGCAACCAGGCTTTGTGTGGAGTAATACAGTCTGATAAGATTTGATATGAGACTCAAGATTTCGAGTTTCCAGAAATATAACATCTATGTTATTTGAAAAACAACTAATTTAAAGTTCAACAGGAAAACGTTATATGATAAAATGTCCCTGTCATGCAATTGTATGGATCAAAAGACAGTTGCAATTATGCTCAGTGGTTTTGAACGCATAAACGCATATAGATGATAGTATACTATATGGCCTATTCATTTTAGAAGGAAATAACTACAATGTATAGAAAAAATTAACTGTAGTTTCTGTCTATGTTAATTCCTATGACGGAGTAGCATACCTAGTCCATTTGAATTGCTATTGGATCCTGCTATTGGATCCTTTTTGGCCCTTTCATTCAAAAATGATTTTATTTTAATAATGAATCCAGGACTAAAATTGTCCTTGTATCAAGTTAACATTTAGCTGTTTTTTTTTACAAAGTTGGTTATATAAAAATGTCGCCATTGTACCATATCTGGGGCAAAACTATTGTAGAAGAATTGAATTGTGCTCCAGATGAGTCAAAAAAGTTCCCATTGCTTTCTGGGCTCCTTTTATTCCACAGCAAATACGGTGATGATTTGTGCACTAACTGTGCCCTACTTTTATTGTCACTGTTGTATGTTTTTATTAAATTGTTCGACCTTCTCTGTGCAATAAAGTTTTCTGTATTCAATACAACAAATAGTCTAGCTAAAACATAGTTTTTTTTATAGGTCATCATTGGGGCTTTATTCCTAAGAATTTAGAAAAATAACATAGAGCCTTTAGTTTTAAGACCGTTTGAAGCCTCTCTTTTTGTCTTGTTAGGATTGATACGTAACTCTCTACATTGTGACGTTCGAGTGACCAGGTCCTATTGAATCCATGCATTAACAGATTACGCTAACGTTCCTTGCAAAAATTATTGAGATATACTCTTCAAATGTATCATCTTTGTTGCTCTAGGCATCTAACGTAATTTGGTTAATGTTTGGTCTGTGATTGGGTTCCAATTCTGTATAAAACTGGGTGATTTATGGATATTTTAGGACATTTTTAACTCCTGTTATAAATTGGACTAATCGCATAATAATCCAATAATAGTCATTTTTTCAAAGGAAACTGCAAATGTAAGCGTGATGTATTAGCATGAGTTAAAATATGAATGCTGTGTAAAAAACAAAGAGGTATGAAAAATTAGAAAATGCAAATAACTTCAAACCATTATTTGTTTCCCTTTGTGTTATTTTTGTTTCTCCCATAGTCCTTGGTACGACTCCTATTATGTTTTATTTGATGACGAGACAGCGGTTAAGAGCCATAATTAAGGTTTTGATGTTGGTCTGCTTCTATTTTGGGGATGTAAAATAGTTGAATGGTGTTTTTGTGCAAAGGTAAGGCATTACTAATATCTGCGGCTCTCTAAATATGTTTAGAATTCATATATTCCGAACTGATGCCCCTAGAACAGTAATGGGATAAACCCATGGTTATATTGCACTAATTACACTGTAGTCCCAATCATACGCAGCTATTCAGATGGAAATACTGTGGTCCTCTATACGTCGTCTAATTAAAATGCTCATGAACCCAAACCATCTGTTGGACCATGTTATAGAAACGAAATGCATATCTGTCATGTAAATGAGTAGGCCTACTCAGGTTAAGGTTATTATATGTAACCTGTCGATTACCTAAGAGTTCTCTGGGTATTTCCCCAATGTGAAATCATGGGTATATAGAAAAACAGACGTATGATAAACGGTTTATAATATTTACCATAATCCATATTAAATGTTCTATGCCAATGGTTGGGTTGTAGGCACATTGGGCACTTTTGCCACGGTGTAAAAAGAACGTAAATTAACTCTATGTGTGAAGCATATACAGAAATAGCGCATGAGGTAATGAATCCAGAGAGGAAATATAGAATAAGGATAGCAGAAGGCCTGAAAAGGAACTTTGAGATAGAATAGGAGGAAGTGGAAACAAAACACACTGGATAGAAAATATTACAAGTAAGTCGTGGAAACCAAACGCATGGAGGCACTGATTTGAAGGCGGGTGGTCTGCTTTGCTTGCAGTAGCAAAATGGTTCAAAAGAGGTAATAAGGAATACTGACCCTTTGACCCAAAATCAGTGGTCACTTTGGTAATTGCTCTCTCTCTCTCTGCAGATCATTGGATCTAGTAAACTGAATCAATCACGTCATTTGAGATGCACACAAAAAAGCATAGAGGGCTCAAGGAATAGGCTGAATACTAGAGATTTAGGGACTTTTGATAATACAACTGTATTTTCTATCTTTTAATTTGTAATTCATTTGTACTTGTAATTGAGATAAATATTAGCAGTGGCAACAATGAATATGTAGAAATAGAATTAATACATAAGACACTGACAGAGGCATTAGTGCTTGGGGTAGACAGACTGCGGGTGCTGGGATTCTAAGAACATTTTATTTTCTTAATATTTTCCTTAAAGACAAGGTCCAGAGACATGCACGGTTGAGGAATCATGTTAACATATAACACAGATGTTATACCATACATACAAACATCATGCACAGAGCACAGGAGTGAGGGTTTGTTTTGGATGCACTAAAGATATGGTCAAAGAGTAAAAACCACTACTTTTATCCCGATCACGTATGTTTATATATATATATATATCTATATATATATATATATATACATACACACACACACATATATACACATAGTGTTTTTTGGTTCCAATACTTTATTACTTAGATGACCCTTTAGGTTGTAGGCTTGGAGCGGGGCCCTTTTTACCTAATGCATCAGTTTATTTTAGTCATACCCCCGGAATATATAGTTAGAGGAGCTGTGCGACTTGTTGGCACTATATAAATAAAAGATGACAATAATGATGACCTAATTAAAAGTGTGTACACACACAATGACGTAACGCGTGTGAGTGTGTTGTTGTGACAGCCTCGCATAAGGTGCAGCGCTGCTGCCAACGCTGTAAAAGTTACTGTATTGCCACACTTTATCCCCCTGTCCGTCCATCCCTCCCTCCCTGCCTGCCTGCCTGCCTGCTATAATGGAGACCCGGTGGGCCTTTGTCAGGCCGTCAGGTATCCCATTACCAGATGAAGAGCTCGCCCTCAATAATTGATGGCTTCAGACAATGGGCCTCACGCCGTAGGGGCAGGCAGCTGCTCGCAGCCGGCAGCACAGGCCGGACCCGGGCGGCAGGCAGGCGTGTATCTATGAGAGATGGCTGAGCAACCTGTTGGGAAGTGGGTGTTGTTGGCGTCCCTCCCCTCCGCCTTTCAGCAGCACCCAGCTCTCCCATTCATCCGAGGGCTCGTTTGCCTCAAATGACAGCCCTCTTTTGTGTCAGCCTAATTTGTTTATCTGCTGCGTGCAGCTCGCCCCGCTTCCTCTTTTCTATCCTGCTTCCCTCCGGCTCTCTCTGTCTCTCTGTGCTCTCCTCCTTCTCTCCTTCCCTTGCCTGTCTCTAAAATCTGCTTCTCATGCTAGAGGCCTACATGGCAGCTCGCCTCCTGCCCTACATTATCACCCCTCGGCCGGAGCCCACTACTTGCTGCTGCCCCGCCAGCCCTTCCCAGGCACTGCCAAGCAGGCGCAACTTCTGAGAAGAAAAAAAGGTATTTACCCCCCCACCGGTGGCTCCCGGGGCGGCGAGGACATGGCGGCGGGGCTGTTATTTGTAACCCTTTAGTAAGTTTGCGATAGTGGGGGTTATTTAGCAGTTCTGAGGGAGTTTAGTCAGCCCCGGGTGGGGAGGGGGTGTGACCGCCGTGTGCAGACATGTCCCCCTAATGCTGGAGCTGACTATGTGGCCCTTGTTTGCACGGGAGCAGCCGGGCAACTCGCTTTTTGGGTCATTTTAACGAAAATGAGCCGTTTTAGGGCGACCTGCACTATATTATATATATATATATAAATGGGAGAGCTCTTAGTGTTATGGAGTTTTGCTGACAGTATAGGGTTTATATACATTATTTGTAAATGTACATTATGTTTATGTATGTTGCGTGTGTGTGTACATGTATGTGTGTATTTTGTAGGGTTGTGTACGTGTGTCGTTTCCTCGGTTTATTGGTGTGTTGTGTTGAAGACGCCCTGCTTTAGTATTGATGTTCTGTTCTTCTGCTTTTTTTTTTTATTGTGCTTTATTATTTAAACTTTTAGCACATTATTATTATTATTATTATTATTATTACTTTTTTTCATGTATCCATGAAAACATTTTTTTTTTTTTTCTTCGCAATAGTGATCTGATAGATGAAAATACATCTGCCTTTCAGCGAGATGTGCTTAATTAAAATATACCAACTTGCATAGAGCGGCGTACGTCATAAACACACTATGTTTACCGTGGCTTACTGGTAAACTAGTTTAAATCCCCACGCGTTTCATGTCATTTTCCTGGAACACGGATGAAGCCGCCTGATACCCCCCGACAGATTTACCTACGTATTGTGTATATTTGCAGCTCACATATATTCGATCTCGTATGTTTTTATACTGCCTTAAAGCTGCTGTCCCACTTGGGCAAAGCATTAATTCAGCTCCCTAGTATGTTATGCAAATAAACCTTTGCGGGTCTGTGTTTTTAGTCCTGGCTCTGGTGTGTTAATCGCATCAAACACAAACTCTTCCAGTTGCTATAGCAATAACCTATCAGTGCCTGCCACTCTGTCACATGACTATTAAGCGTTCCTGGAAAAATTATGAATGAGGCAAACATTTACGTAGTTAAACGACGGTTTCTGGGAATGGCGTTTCTAATATAGCATTTGGTTACAGGAGTAGAAAAAAAACCTTTTAAAGGGGTGCTAGTCTTTTTTTTCTGATAAGACAACACCCCGTTGTACACCTCTGTGGAATATGATGGCGCTATATAAATTAATAAATATAATAGTACCCAGCTCAAAAACAACTTTTCCGCCTTTGGGCAATGTATATCCCTCATCAGATCCGAAGACCCCGCTACACTTGACGTTCTTTGAATCACTTACTTTGCGCTTGAGTTACTTTCGTTTATATTTGCCATAATTTTTTTTTATTTTTTTTGTACTGAGCGTTGCTATTTTCCCTTTTATCTTCCTGTTTTTTTTTCTTCTTCCCTACCGCCCTTTTATTCTTTTCAGAAGTGATTGATGGCGACATGCCAAAGAATGTATATTTCCATGAGTGTGCAGCAAAGCCCGGCCCCTTGTTGTATGTTTAGGGCTCGGTGTGACAAATAGAAGACCGACAAAAGGCTGTCGTTCCGCGACAATAACCGACGTCGCTGCTTAATTGTTTTTACAATGGGTGGTGGTTTTTAAGGAACAACATAAATGTCCCGAAATAAAGGGATTTTTTTTAATCTCCCTTGAAAGTGTGTCGTGTTGTCATTTGATTGATAAGTCCCGAGGCGAGCCAGTGAGGGGTTGTCTAATTGTAAAGGCGTACATGAAAATGTATTGAATAATATTCACAATATATTATAGCTCAGGGAATTTTACAATCCCAAAGTATTTACACCAAAAACCTACGTTACCTAAAATATTACCCAAAATCAGATTATTTTTTTTATAATACGGGATCAGCCTCATGAGAATTAATGATCACTTTTTCTGCAAATGAATTTTCTATAGAGAAATAGTATTTTTCTGTAATTTTCCTTCTAGAAATATTTTCTTTGTCAATGTTTCCATTCCACAAATAATACAAATAAATGAAGTTTTATTCAGTTAGGTTATTGCTATAAACAATTAGGTTTGTACTGTGTTTTAGAGGATTGCTCTTATGCATGCGTTACATTTTTGCCCCCAAAATAATCAAATTAAATATATATATATATATATATATATATATATAAAAAAATATTAACACAGTTCAAAGATATATTCTGAGCCTGGAAAGCGGATCTGCCTGCTGTTCGTGCAATTAAGAATTGTTTGAGTGCCGGGGAAGCCACAACGTGTGTGTGGTTTTTGTGAAGATAAAGGTGAGAGAGTCTCGATTTGCACTTTATATTCTTTTATCTTTTACGCGTGATGGTCACGGCCGACCCTAGGGTTTCCGTAGCCTTAGCGGACCATGTCTACGACACCTGCGCTTGCTTCCTATCCTAGTGGGGATCCTAAGGGTAACCCCACTGGCTTAATGCCGTAAATTGCTGATAAGGAGGGGCCGGCCCTGGTTACAGGGTTTGGAACAAACAGGTCTGAGCGTGTGTGTGTGTGTGTAGTAGTTAAGTAGCTTGTAAAGTAGAGAGAAGATCGGTACATCTTGGTACAACACTGATAGGATGCCATTAATTGCCAGCAGTGATATCCCCGAATTCTCACTAAACATGTATCTAAATACACAACTCCGCACATTTTAACCATGGGGCAAGTGTATAGAAATGGACATTTTCCTCACGCTATAGTTGCCTGCCTTCCACCGCAATGTATGCAGAAGTAAATGATGGTCTACAGAGGAAGTAGCTCAGTTCCTCTTCCTTTTCATTTCTACGCTTCGACTTAACAATCCGCAAGAATCAGTTGGTTCTGTGCACGCTGTGACCTTTCCTAGAGTCTGTTGTGATTCTTGATACTGTCTGTTCCCAATTTTTATTTACAAAGCTCTCTTCTTTCGTAAGCACTGCGCAAGCCGTAACCATGCGAGGCGGTAGAAACGTACGCTGGCTTACCTATATTAAATATTGATGAGGTTAAGGGCCCTGCTGGAGAGATTGTCGCCCCTGTGCTCATAGTTAAATTGCCTTTTTTATGGGGGGAAAAGACTCAAGTTTAAAAAAAAAAAATTAGATTCACAGCTCCAAAAAAGAAAATAATTCAAACTAACATGTTTTATGTACAGTTTCATTCATGACCCCCAGGATTAGCGAAGTATACTTAGAATATAATACCACCCTACATGCATGCTGTATGGACTAAAAGTTCCTTACTGCCCGTTCAGTAGAGCAGGCCCTTCCTACGTATCCTGCCTCACTTTGACATCGCTTCTTTTAACCCCTTAAAAACAACGGGCTGTCCTTAAACCCATTAAAGACAATGCATTGTGAGCCCGTACATGTACATGGGTTAAAATGAAAGACAATGCATAATGTATTTCTCACTTTAAATATCCTGACACGTTGCTCACCATTTTAATATACCATATGCCAGCACCTGTTCCCGAATCTCCTTGTGCAGATTGCGGCACGGCTAAATTTCTTTAGCGCGGATCTCCAGTCGAGAAATCCACACGTGTAAATATTAATCATTACTGCAGAACAGTCAGATGAAGCCTTTGTAGGGTTTCTAGCAGGTGGGAAAGATAGCGACACGTGTGTACATGTGGTGAGATAATGAGAATTGGCACAGGCTATAAACTGGAAAAGAAACCTACGCTGTTATAAGCGGTTTATAATTATTACTTTCTAAGATGAGTTAAGGCCTGTCAATCTCACCTAAGAAGATATAATATTAAAGTACTGAGTGAGTACTTAAAAGTCACTTCAGGAGAAGCTGCAGCTCTTGCCCCGCCCTCAAGCTCCAATGATTCTTGCCGCTGATTGGCTGCTAAAGGCAGCCAGTCAGTTGCAGGAAAGCCCCCCCCTCATTAAAACCAAAGGGAGCATTCTCCACATATGTGTGTGTGGGGTCTTATTAGACAACCTCTGGCCCCAACCCCCTCGTGTATTCACAAGGCAGCTCTTGAATCTGGTAGTAAATGTACCATATGGGGGATTCTGCTTTCGGCTATCGTATGCATCAGAGTACATGTGATGGCTGGAGTGTCCTTTTACTTTCCAACAGTAAATGCTGGACAACGTGCGTGGTAACAAATGGCGGGATTTAAATTACTGATCCTTTACTGATACCCAATGCTATGTCTCTAACTACAACATTCACATTGTAAGGCAATCCAAAAGGAAAAACCTGTTTGTGTCGCCATAACCCTATTTCCTCATAGACACAGTTGACCTTTTTTTTTCTTCCTCGGCCTCTTGGGATCTGTTATTATTTGCTTAGCATCCTAGCGCCGATTTATTCTGTACATACGGACAAATGCAGACCCTCATACTGCAGGAAAACTGACATCCTCGCTGTTCGTACAATCCAGCGCCAACCGCAAATGTTTATTCTATAATGCCTGAGAGCGTTAAAAACAAAACAAAAAAAAACAAAAAACATAACAATCCAGTCTGTTCATTAGAAGGCACACAATTCCACTAAAGCTCTACCAGTGGCCCTTGAAATCTCTTAACAACACATCTGGGTAATTTACTACTTAATCCCAAGGAAACGGGGTCTTTTGAATTAACCCTTTAACCCTGCTAATGATTACTCTGTGTATATATAATATATATATAATATGTATATAACACTGCATGCCGTCCAAGGTATATATTATTGTATTGTGCCTGTGTTTATATACACACGCTAATTCAGAAACCTCGCATGCAGTTTCCACCTTCTATCTATGGAAAGGCATTGTATTTGTTCATTTTTACCCGCAGAATATTGGCTGACATGTGGGCCTGGCACCTTAAAGTGGCCTCTGGTTAAACAAAGGAAACAACTGCCACATTTTTATGGGGTTCCTGCCCTTTTTGATGTTTTTTTTTCCCCCCTTCACTTTGCTATAATGAGACGGAGGGGGGGGGGGTGTAAAAGGTTGTACGTCGTACCAACCTACTCCTTCCGAACAGTTACATTACTGTGTGACCACGGCTTGCACTGACAGCCAGTCCAGTAATGCCGTTACTAATAACATTTTTCAAATGTGCAGAATAACCTGAAAAGTATCTTCTTTAATGCGTGCAGCTAGTCTAAGAATTTGTGAATAAGAAATAAAATGCAGAGAATAGCCATCTTGTTCTCTTGCAGCTGGGATACTGAGACTTTTAAATTTGATAAAGCCCTGTGATCATTTATTTTTTGTTATAATATTGCTTTTAAAGTGTTATGAACAATAATCAGGTGACCTCATCGACCTTGCAGTTCATACATAATTTTTTACAAGGAGTTTAATACCTGTCCATTATTTTATGAGATCTTGTTCTTCCATGTCTGGTCTGTGTGTGTGTGTGTGTGTGTGTGTGTGTGTATGTATGTGTATGTATATATATATATATATATATATATATATATAATATATATACTGCCAGTCGGGTAATTAAGCCCCATTTATTTGGGTAGATTTGCCCATTAATAATGTTTCTTAAAGAAATCGCCTATTTAGAGATGAAAAGCTTCTTTTGAATTGATGTTATACTGATTTTTCCTGAAGACGGCACATAGTGTTGAGCAGAGAGCCGCGTCCCCGGGATCTGTAATCTGTGATCCGGTGTTGCCGAGAGTGCTTATTGGCCGTAATGTAACTCGAAGCTGGCTCATGCACCTGCCGGTATCCGCTTACCTATTCTCTTACATGTCTTATCTGTTAAGGCTTTACAAAGTCAACGCTTGAGTCAATGCTATCGTGTGGTTTCATATCGATATAATGGAAGACCTTTATTAGCGCTCGCAACACATTGATTGCAGCAGCAAAGTCCGCTTTATTAATGCCTCCTGTGTATGTACATAAATAGAATATATATATATGCATACCTTTTAATAATGTATTTTCCACTATAAGTACTGACGTACGTGTGTAATTTTTTTTTTTTTGTTTTGCAAGTATTTTTTCCATGCTGCCTTTATGCGGCTTTTATCTGTCAGGCTATGATATATATTTTGCACTAATCTGATTATTGGGATGCTGGAAAGCAGATAATTACCATTCATATTGTAATAAAGCCAAAGGGGGAAAAATCCTCCTGATTATATTGTGTGACAGGTGGAAAACATTTGGTGCGTTATAAATAAGCTAATAATGATCAATTTGAGAGTTAATGTTTTTTTTTTTTTTAACCAGGAACAGGGATGTTTGCGGCGTTGTGCAAGAGATTTGTTCTCGTCCCTTCTAGCTCTCCTGAAAGATAAATGTAGTATTTCGGTACCGATTAGAATTGTATTTAATGGCAAAATCGTTAAGGTTGTAACTTTTATTATTGACTAATCAATTATTCGTTTTCATTTAGGTCAGATGTAAAAAAAAAAAAATATTTATTTGATTTTTTAATATTAAAGTAAACCCCGTCCCAACACACGTCTGAGAGTAGTTTTATTGAGGGGTTGTGGTGCCCGTATTTTGTCCTCAAGGACCTGCGAAGCAAACAGTGATCATTGTGTCTTGTTAGTTCCACAAAGAACTAGAATTGTTTAACATATAGCTAAAAAACAGCCCCCCACTTTCAGGTAAAACCACAGCTTGCAACTTGGTCTTGATTTACTGTCAGTGTAGTGGGAGCCAGGAAAATAAATATACAAGCAATTATATGTCCTATTTTATTTCATTTTTCATTACCTTCTTTTTTTTTGGTGCCTTCTTTCATGAGCGCTCTTAAGAAATAATAAGGTTTTTCACATTGGAAGCGGTTCTCGGTTTTAAGGCAGATACAGATATGGAATTTCTTCTTGAAATATTTGTTTTGCTTTAAACTATCGTACGCTTTGGTATCGCTTCGTGCCTTGCCTGCTTGAATGTCACCCATCTTGCAGTACGTGCTGCTTGAATTTAATAATACGTAAATAAACATAGAACCCGAGACTTTGATGGCAGATAAGAACTACTCGGCCCATCTAGTCACTTTCCTTCACCTGGTCCCAGAGTGAGGATAGCGTCATGTCTATCCCATGCATGTTCAGATTCCCTCAATGTAAGCCTTTACCCCTTCCGATGTGAGGCTCTTCCATGTACCTGCCACCCTCTCAGTAAAGTAGAACTTTATCACATTACACCTAGACCTCTGGCCCTCTGGTTTTAGACCATGACCTCTTGTTCTAACACTTCCCCTTCTTTGAAATAAACTTGCCTCCTGTACTTTGTTAAATGCCTCTAAGTATTTACAATCTTCACATCTCCTCTTTCTCTTCTTTCCTCCAAGCTAATACATATTAAGTCGTTCCTGATAGCTTTCATCCTGCAAACCATTCACCGCTTTGGAAGCCCAAAATGAGCTCAATACAGTTGTGGAGATGGGGTCTCGAGACCTGTACAAAATAGCAGAACCATCTCTATTCATGTTCCACCTACTCTTGTTGCAGTCGTCTTATGGAAACGATAAAAATGACCCCGTAGCACATTGCTCAGTGAGACCCCTTCCACAAACCTTTTGTGATGTACTTGACATGGTAAATTACAGAGATCCGGAGTCCACGGAACCGCTATGACTCGGGTTATCTATTATTATTCCAGGATGGGAAGATGACTGATGTGTTAGCGCTCCTTGAGTGATTTCGAGAGCTCGATGGAGCAGCAGTGATGTCATACAAAGTGAAGGGGTTTGCAAAGATCGACGGGTCCTTGTTCCTTAGCTGTAAACCTGGTTATGGGGGTTTTGTATCGAGGTCTTTTGAATGTAGTAGGTTTGTATGGCAAAGCAAACCAAGAGGAGTTTTTCTGTTGCACGACCTATCGCGCTACAGTATTTGCAGTGCCCTTTCCATTGAAATTTCTGTTTTCTTAACAACACTATAATCATAATTGCTAATTACGTAATATTGCTCCTTGCATAAGTAACAAGAAGGGACCCTTTACCGATGACGATGAAGGCTCCCTCTTTGCTTGAGATTTGGATGCAGCTGTGAAGGTTCAGTCCGTTTTCAGTGTTAATTTTAGCACTTTTCTGTTTGCTTGGTACAGTGTTGTCTTGTTACACGTTTTACAGGTTCACGTAGGGCTCCAGGGCAGGGAGGGTGACCGCAGGCCCCCAGATCAAACTTGTGACCGCAGCCTGCAATTAGCATGCCAAAGGTGTGAGACACGCCAGTCAGCAGCCGCATTCCGTAGGGGCGTGATGGGGACCTCTTCTACAACACGGCATGGCTTGCTTCCAGATTCAAGGGTCTGGGGTTTCTTGCATAATGGTTTTAGGTTAGACTTTCATTTTGTGCTTTACTGGACTTTGCTGAGCTATTTACTTAATTCCGCGTGTTTAACGCAAAGCATCATAAGCATAGGTCATGTTTATTTAGCGTGTTTCCCAATTCTTGTGATACTAACCAGAAAACCCAGCAGGATGGAGACTTTTCCCCCTATAATGGAACAAGAGCGCTGATGCTCTCATGCGAGGACACACCATAGGACATGCTATGGGCCGGCCGGCTGGCTGTTCTTGGTGGATGCATCTCAAATCTCTTTTGTTAATAATCTGAAAACCCACCCTGAACTCAACCGACAAGTGTCCAAAAAGTGTCCTTGTTATGTTCACACCACCGTCGCTCTGCCTGTCTGCATGGCAAGAGTTCTTTAGTCTCACCCCTTTGGTAAGGTCCTTATGTGATTACTTCCTAGCTACATGATCATCTAGGGGTTTACTATTAATGGCGATGTGCTAAATATTGCTATTATTTTCCGTATTGTCAATGTACTTGCCTATATACCTTGTGTTTAATTTGGCGTGCGGTTTGCCCCCGGGGATCTTGTCATTTTATCATTCCATCTTGCTGTGATCATTGCTCTGACACTAGTAGGCACTGGTATTGCATTAGTTCTACATAGTTGACTTAGTTATACAACTCGGCCTCTTGAGGAAAATAGTTCTGTAATTAAAATGAAGAAAAAAAAAAATGACAACCCTTAACTCCCTTCCGGAGGTGATGGGAATTGTGGGAGTTACATTGCAACACCGAGGTAAGAAGTTTTTTTGTTTTTTGCTGCAGGCTCTGCTCGGTTCTGCTTTTATTAACAACGCTTTCCTTTTTCCGCCTCGTATTTTAAGGCAACCACTGCTGACCGGGGCATAGAGGTAATTGTGATTAAAGACCCGGTCAGACATGGAGTGATCAGGAATGGTGTCGTCGGGATTTATAGGTCTTCCTTCCTCCCCGTTTCATCTGCTTTGTGAAACAAAGGCACGTGTTGAAACATTTGAGGATCTGATGGTTTGAGCCACAGCTGCGGTGTGCTATAAATGTGCTATCGGGTTTTAGTTATTCTAGATGGGCAGTTGTTATGGAGTAAACATGTTGGAGGGGCTTATTGGCTCCCCTCTTTTGGCTTTTATTGCCAAAGCTTGCGATGCTAATAAAACATGAATTGTTTGATAATGAGCATCTCATGGACGGTATTAAAAGCCAAGTGGTTCACATGAGGAAATAGACATTAATATTTTAGAGCTTCTTGATCCAAGGAGAAATCTAATTTGCCTTTTGGAATAAAGAAGTATTTTTCCCCTAAGTGGCAAAATCAGCAAAATTGCTTAATTGTTTATTTGCTGCCTTTTGGATCAAAAGCAGGAAGATTAGGTAGAAGGGTTGAATTTGATGGACGTAGGTCTTTTTTCAACCTAAATGACTGTTACCAGGTTACATCTGTTTATTTATTCAGTACAGCTAGCCGTCGCATAATGTCCACTCCACAGGACGTATAACGTTAAGCACACACCATACGCAGCACGCGTGTCCACACAGTCCCGCTTACTTCTCGCGATATATCCACTGTATACTAGGCTTATGGGACCACGGACATAAATGCGGTCGGATGTTACCCGAATAGACTCTATACTGCGGCTAGCTGTATATGTATTTCTGTACAGAGAGGCTGTACCTAATGCCATATACACGTAAGCTCTGATTACAAAGCAACAGACACCGCTCCTGCGCTTGGCATACAATCTTTACGATCGGGGGGGTTTGCTAGAACAGTTTGTTACCGCGACAATAACTTCCTAGCACCTTAAAGGTCTGGCTTTTAAATTGTACGGAGGTTAACAATGATGGCGGGGAATGTAGTCAAGTGGGTTGGTTAAGCCTGCCAGTAACAAGGTTTGTTATCATACACAATAGATTACCATTTTTGGGGGGGATCCAAGTCATCCTTCAAGGGCCTGCACACACCAACAAATGCTTGTGGCAGAGGTCTTCAGATCTCCAAGTAGCCAAGAGGGTACCTGGACTCCTGCCCCACCTTCCCCTGGCCAGCCCTCCCTTGAGCAATTGAAAATTCAGTCTGCTTCGGTAATAATAAGCGCTTCATGGGGAAGGGGTTTCTAGTCGTAGTTGTTGGTGCACACAGTTTGGGTGCTGCATAGAGCAAACACTTTGCTTGTTGATCTTCCTTGATTGATGTAATGTCATTCGTAAACCGACTCTACTCATTATAAAGGGGGAAATTGATGGTTCTGTGAGGGGACCTTCCATTTAAAATGCACGGAGGAGCTTTTGATGTAGCTTCTCTCCTTCATCGGGTTCTAATAGCTGACGAAAGCACAGACAGGGATGTGGGGGAGGTTTCTCTTATGCATTCTTGAATTTAGCCACAGTCTCCTATGATCCCGGTCTGTCCTTTCATGTTGGGATATGTAGAGCGCCATCTCTTATTTTCTTAAGTTCAGCCCGTGTAAATTACATTTCAAATGTAAGCGCTTTGTCACTTTTAATTAAGTGGGCACTGTATATCATTGTTATAAATTGACCACTTGAAAGAGGGTGGCTGTGTGTTCTGCGGTTAATTGCAGAATTTGATAAACCAGGGAAACATCCTAAGTGTCCGATATAGTGTAGTATGACGAAGTGGCACGCAGTCTGCCATGTGTAGTAACTTCATAATAGCTTCTTTGACCTCATTTCTGTAGAAAAGGAAATGGTTCCTCGCTTTCAAAAGCTGTTGGTCATGTGGCTTGTTATACATTGGTTTGGTGTGACAAGGATCCAACCTTCACTCTTTAGTACCATAATTCGTTCATGGCTCTGGAGATGCCTGTGTTGGCATGAAAGAAACCATGAATTAGTTTTAGCTGTCGTGCGTGAAGCCACACAAATTAAAGCCACCGTACATTTTCTCCTCAGGGATCCTTGAAACAAGTTTGTTTATTAATTATTTTAGCTTTATCCCAGTGATGGCAGATGTTGGTATCAGTGGATATCAATGCAATGTATTCTTTCTATATTGGTTCAGTATTAAGCAAAGCAGCACCTGGTCTTTCTCCTCGACAGGTCAACATTCTGGCATGGCCGCCCTTAGGCAGAGGCAAGTGACGCTCCTACCCTAAGTCTTGCAACTGCGAGGGTTGCTGCTCTCCATGCTCCTGGTCTCTTCAAGTCTCAGTGAAGGGGATCATTGGGATATGATGTCATCTCCTAGCACTTTGCCACTCAGATCTGTAGAGACCCCGCCAGAAAGCGAGAGGTCTGCCTGTCTCTTCTTAAAGCAAATGGTCCCCACAATTTCTTTTCGACCTCGGTCCCACAGGTCCCGAGTGCAGCCTTGACTGCTGGCGACCTTGAAAGGTTTTAGCAGCTCTTCGGTTTTTCACATAAAAAACACTCCTCGTAGTAATCCTTGACCGAAGGGACATACCAAATTGGTTACATAAGTATGGATCTCGGGGTCGTTTGCCGCAGCAAAAAAAGCTAGTAGACATTAAAAAAAAAAAAAAAAAAAGTTTTTAATTCAGACACAAGCTTTGTCAGATGTCGGTAGCCTATATGTCAAATTAACACGTAGGGGTTTATTTATCCAAAGAAGAAATGTTGCCAATGCCCCATACTGAACTACATTAAATATTTATGGGAATTAACTACAATATTTGGCACGCACAGCAACAAATACAAGGTAAGAAGATACACAATTACACAGATACACAATATTACAGTGCAGAGATGGTGTGGCTGGATATACAGCTCAAGTGAATCTCGGTATGTGAAACAGGCTTTATATATCTCGCCCAATTAACTAATTCATTCTGCACCAAAAAGAAGAATGTGAGCTTTATTCCAGGTTTAGCGCGTGCGTATGTATGTATATAATATATATATATATATATATATTATATATAATCTTCCCTTGAAAACAATCCCATATGGATATATTATATTTTAAACAGTCTGCAAATTTCCTGACAAACGAATGCTTAGAAGGTTAACTCGTTACAGTGTACAAATTTAATTAAGTGCTTCATAGCGCATTTTAATCCTAACTCATAAATATTCTCACTGATATATCATTTACCATATATAATATTATTGATTTTCTTATACAAGAAAAATAAAGACTTAATTTTACTGCAAACTGCTGTTTCTGAAATACGTTGTGTATGCCCTGTCAGTTTATAGACTCAATATTATTATTATTTTTTTTTTTATTAAATCGATTGAAAAGTGATTATGTTTAGAGGAAATGATGGATTAGCTGATTCTATTATGTAAAAAATCTGGGTTTTTTTTTGTTTGCCTGCAGTATAGCTTCAGATAGTGTTTTTTTTTTTTTTTATATGATTTTGGGTGTACATATGTATGTCCAGAGTGGAATAAGACGGCGTTTTCATAGTAATGCAGTGGTGGTGTAGCTGGGAACTGATAACTGGCCAGGGCTCTGTGATTCGGCCACAAAAGTGATTTGTGATCTTTGGTGTTGGCCACCGCTTTATTGTGACTTCTACTTAGTATAAATAATAGAATGTCTTTCTACTTGGTCGTACGGTTATCGAGTTATTCCCTCTATAGTACTGCTGCACCTATTGGCGTGTTTATAATAGGAATATTCCTGATAATTAAGGGCTGAGGGCTCCTTTCTTACGAATTACCCTTTGGAGGATTTCCATGCAGGATACTAGTTTCTATAGAAATGCATCTAGTATTGAGATTTTAGAGAGACTTTGGGTAGATCGTTCAATTGACCTGCTCGAGTCCTCTCTTTTGTTGTCACCTAGACACGTTTTGGCTCTTCGAGGTAGATAGGGTAGACGTGTGGTAGCATTGTTTGTTTACTATGTGAATTGGGGATGAATGTTTTTTTTCTTTCTTTATAATTTCCAATCAAAATTGTTACTGATATCCATTTTTATTTTTTTAGCGGGGATCTGACGAGCTTCTCTCTTCTGGTATCGCTAACGGGCACTTTACCATGAGCCATTCCACTCCAGCTACAGGTACAGTGAGAGTCTCTGGGAGCCAGCATGCTGTGCTTTGCTGGTCTCCAACCAAAAACATTTCTGATTTCATTTTCCATATTTATTTTTTTTACTAGTTAAGTGTTCAAGGCAGGGTACGATGAAGCTCCTTTTCATGAGCTAGAGAAAAGCTTTGCTCAGCACGTTTTGACTCGTGTGTAGAATGCATGTGGGATATTAATCGGTGGCATGCAGGATCTCCATAGTGTTCGGTGCATTTGAAACTGCTTTGAGACACTTAGTTGTAGCCAGACTTAGTACTTACTGTTACCTCAATTGCCTATCTGTTTGTGCACATGTGCATATATATATATATATATATATGATGAAGAGCTACATGAAAACATTCTGCAGGGGCTTTTAATTGTATGTATGTTCAGTAAAGGGAAGTGACTAAAGCGTGATGAGTTTTTGCAGATCCCTTGTATAGCATTTTCCATTTAAATGGATCTCCATATTTATAGCTTGAAGAAAGATGAGAGAGAGGTGATGTGATGACATGAAACATTTATGTACTTAAAGTGTTTTAAACATACAGGGGTGGTGTTTATTTCAAAGGAAGGAGAGGTTATGCTTCTGTGGTTTAAGCTTATTTAAAGGAAAAAAATATTTAGCAAATGGAGAGATGTGCACCACCCAGGAGAGATAGGCCCCAGCCTGCAGTGCACCACCGGTAACCCAGGAGAGGTAGGCCCCAGTCTCTAGCGCACCACCAATAACCCAGGAGAGGTAGGCCCCAGCCTGCAGTGCACCACCGATAATCCAGGAGAGGTAGGCCCCAGCCTGCAGTGCACCACCGATAACCCAGGAGAGTTAGGCCCCAGCCTGCAGTGCACCACCGATAACCCAGGAGAAGTAGGCCCCAGCCTCTTGTGCACCACCGATAATCCAGGAGAGGTAGGCCCCAGCCTGCAGTGCACCACCGATAATCCAGGAGAGGTAGGCCCCAGTCTCTAGCGCACCACCGATAACCCAGGAGAGATAGGCCCCAGCCTGCAGTGCACCACCAATAACCCAGGAGAGGTAGGCCCCAGCCTCTTGTGCACCACCGATAATCCAGGAGAGGTAGGCCCCAGCCTCTTGTGCACCACCGATAATCCAGGAGAGGTAGGCCCCAGCCTGCAGTGCACCACCGATAACCCAGGAGAGTTAGGCCCCAGCCTGCAGTGCACCACCGATAACCCAGGAGAGATAGGCCCCAGCCTGCAGTGCACCACCGATAACCCAGGAGAAGTAGGCCCCAGCCTCTTGTGCACCACCGATAATCCAGGAGAGCATCTATTTAGGCTTTTAAGCTCTTACTTGATCTGGGAGGAGATATCTGTGGATGCTATGTGATCGAAAGCTTACCTGAAATGTTACTTTTCAGTAGTCTTTATGATTATAATAGCTACTATTCAATAGTAATGGCGTGAATAGATAGCTGAGCATCATGGTAGATGAAATTCAGGCGCTGTGACACATCTACTGTTTGACCAGCCCTGTCATTGCCGGTACAAAGAAACTGGGGTTCCTGTGAATCATAGGTATAGCAACCACTATGAACACTGAATTTGGATGTGTATAACGACCAAGGATGATGTTAAACATTTGAACGTAAATGGAAATATACAGTACGCAATGTGTATGTGTAGGGAAACACCCAAGTATCCTTGTGTACTACGTATAAGGAAGCCGCTTGCAGTAACACGTCTGGGGCCAATCCTTGCCCTCCTTCCTTAATCTTGCATGGTATGAACAGGCACATCCTATTGCTTCACATTAGTGCACAGTCCTCCGGTACGGCTATTGAGCACCATAATGCACCCTAATGCAACGCCATAAGTTCTTGCTTAACTTTCTTCTTTCTTAAGACGTGGTCTTGGACAGGTATTTAAGTTTTTACCTACCAAGTTGACTTCAGTTCCAATCTTTCACTCAGCTTGTGCCTCATGCGTGGTGTTAGATTTTTGTGAAAGGGTGCAGATTGAAGGACCGACTTCAAGGGGAGCGTGTTATTTGTGGCTCAGCCTTTTTTCAGTGCATGTCTGAACTTCCTAAGTTCACATCAGCCTAAGCGCTGTTGCTCCAGATTGATTGATACACCAACAGATCCCTTTGCATGGCTACATTTTAACCCATTAGGACTCGCTTCTAAATAACAAACACATTTACATAGGTAATGCGAATTTATGTGTATCTCTCGCTGAACCTTTTGTTAAGGCGTCTCTTAAAGAGAAACATGAAGTTGTATGCCCAACTATGGTGGGCCATGTTCAGTGTCATGACAGGAAGAAGAAACGTGTTGCAATGTTTAGATCGTAAAGGAAGATTTATTTTATTATGAAATTCGGCTAATTAGACAGTGGGGTATATTCTATAAACCAGGACTTTGCCGGTGAGGCCAGTATGTAGAATCCCTAATATCTCTGGGAACCACAAAGCGCCAGCCCCAGTAACCTTCTCCCACAAGAAGAGTTGAAACAGGGATTTATTTATGCATCTTTTTTTTAAAAAGCCTAGTAGGCTTGTGGAGCTGACATGTCCTTGTCATCTGCAAACGCCCAGTTTGGTGACAACACCCCTGTGGAATATTACACTGGAGCGAAATCAGCCCAGGCATGCAAGGCAACTACACAGAAAATAACGTTGTTAAATTTGACTTTGACAGCTGAAACTGCTTATATGATGTTAGCATTTTCAATAATTAAGTTCAGTAAAATGTATGCATTACAATGCTTTACTTGGATTCTTGCTCGATCCTTGTTCTTATTGGCTGGAACCGGAAGGATGGTTATAGATTTGTGCCCCTGGCGCAGTTAATGCTAGCTGTTAGGGTTAACATCGCTAAGTAACTATTTAAAAATGGTCACTTGTGGGAAAGTGTAAGGTTCATTTTAATAATACCTCACGTTTCTTGTAAGTAATGTAGCTAATGTATCGTGGGTGACTCTTCTTCTCTGAACTTTTTAAATTTACACATATGTCGTTCTGAACTATTGGGACAACTGGGACATAACTTCTTCTTTTCGACTATAAATATGTTTACTATATATCGTGAGTTTCTGGGGGCAGTCGGACTACAACTTCCATGATGCTCAGTCTGTCTAAGCATCATGAGACCTTCGCTTAACGTGATAACGTTTACTGAAAACACTTCGCCGTTTGTAATAATGCATCCTGTTGATCAGGCTGGTTGGTATTGTTAATTCTACAACCAGCCTGTAGCTGCTTATCTATGAGCATAACTATTGGTAGAAAAGTAGTCCAGTGGTTAGTCTATAATGTTTTACTTATGATTGCGCTTTTGTTTTTTCAGCTAATGGGAACGACAGCAAAAAGTTTAAAGGAGACCGTTCTCCCTGCTCTCCATCTCGGGTCCTCCATATCCGCAAGATTCCAAATGAGGTCACAGAGTCTGAGATCATCTCGTTAGGACTGCCTTTTGGAAAAGTTACCAATCTTTTGATGCTGAAAGGAAAAAGCCAGGTATGTTGATGAATGTTTCATCATGTAAGAGGCCAAAAAATATAGGAGACATTTTTTTCCTCTAATTATGTTTTTATTTTAATAGTTTAAGTCACATTTCCCCTCTCCCCTCTGATTAAGGTGATGCGCCATATCATGTGTCCCCTTAATAAAATAATACATAAATATCCTAGTCTTAAGCGATAGCGACATCTCACAAAATATGAATAATAGAAAAATATTTTTTTAGATCAAATGTATATTAATAATCAATTGTATAAGGAATACTATATGAGGTTAGCAGCTTATTAAATTGGTAAATATTACATCGCTAAATTGACAAATACATTAAGCGGAAAAAATCAATGCAGTGTTTATTAAATAAAGTTAATAAATGTGTAAGTACATAATTGAACATAAATGAAGCAACATGATTCTACCTGGATATATATATATATTATACACACACACAACTGGGGCTATCTTTTCTGATAATGACCAGGGATTGAAAGTGGTTACATTTTCTAGATCTTTGCCTTTTTTTCTTGGTTGGTATTGGGGTTACTCAGCTGTACAGTACAGTTATATCGACTTTTTTTGCTGGAGACAAGAGAGAAAAATTTGTATAAGTTAAAAAAAAAAACCCCACAAAGCTTAAAAAGAGAAAAAAAACAAAACCCTTCACACTACTATTTGTGTTACTGCTGCCAACTACCAGATATCCATTAAATGAACTATAAAAAAAAATGCCTGGTGTTATTAGCCATTAAACTAGCCATTAACTAAACGCTACAAGAAAAGATAGGAAAGCTTGTCTAGACATATTTCACCCTCACTTTTGACATGGTTTGGAAACCCTTGATGTGTTGGATGACGGAACGTGGTAGATTGCGTTCAATGTTTTTATTAATTGTAATGTTGTGGCAAGCCAAAACGATCCTATGTTTATGTGGAATAAATCCCTTTATTGTAGTGATACGTGGCTTAGTTAGTTTTGGTTTGGGTAGACTGGCAGACCAGTATGCAACCAGTAAAACTGAAATTGGTGCTGTGTTAAGACTCCCACTGGCTACAAGCTCTGAGGAAGCTAAGAAGATTGGCGCTGATACAGATCAGACTGTAACACAGCTGTATAATAATGTAATTCTTCCTGTGTGCCTAAGTTACTGCAAAATAATAACATATCGGGACAGGTTATTAGGATTTATGTTTATATTTCCAGGTTCTAAATATATTCCAATGTATGCCAGATTTGCATGTTTGGCTTATTGAGTATAGCTACATAAATTCTCTGAATGGAGCCATGTGGAGTATAGAAGTACCACCTAATTGGTTTGTGATGAGGAAAGGCTTCTTATTGTTGCTGTAAATTAACGCTCGTGTCTTTCTGGATCTCAGGCCTTCCTGGAAATGGCTTCTGAAGAAGCAGCTGTCACCATGGTGAACTACTACACCCCTGTCACTCCACATCTCCGCAGTCAGCCTGTGTACATTCAGTATTCCAATCACAGAGAGCTGAAGACAGACAACCTACCCAACCAAGCTGTAAGTATACACTGCATGTTTTCAGTTCAATTGTCTATGGGAAGCGTGGTTACCGGGACTGGTTTAATGCACACCAGGAAAAGTGAAACGGTTGAATCCATGAAAAGTTCCTTTTGTGGGAGAAACAGCACCTAAGTGTTTTCCATTTTGTTTAACCAACTAGACAAAAAATGAGACCCTTTTGATCAGTATTATCGGTATAATAGGTATGGTCACATGACTACATTCTAAGACACAGTATCTGAGAAAATATGAATTATTTGATTGCAGTGTTGGGTGACTCTCAGCTAACGAAGGTCTGGAGGTGAAAATAGCAGGTTTATTACAAAAACCTTTAAATGGCGTTTCAATTCTCTCTACCATAGGACAAATGGATACAGCTGTGTTGGTCTGAGAGACGTTTGAGTCTGTAGTAGATGATATCTTTTATTGGGCCAACAGAAAAAAGATGTAGTCATGTGATCGAAATTCTAGATCTGTAAGGAAACGAAAGATATGTATTTTTCCGATGAAGTGTCCGATGTTTTAGTGGCACTGTTTAATAATACCTTTTTTTTTTTTGGGCTCAGACACCTAATACAGCACTGTTATATGGTCTATTGATCTATTGGCTACATACAGCTCTCATGTTCATTTAAGACTAAAATACAGTGCAAACACTGGTAACTCCAGTGTTTAACCTCATAGTAATTTCACCCCTAGAGACCAGAGCTAGATGATGTGAAACCCTCCGGCTGTTGGTGAACTGCAAATCACATAACAGCAGAACTGAGCATCAAGGGATGCTCAGTTCATGGACAGTAGGAGGACCAAAGGTTGTGCCGTAGGCTCTGAGCAGGAGTAAGAGGTGCTCTGCTTCATGATGCAAAACTTTACAGATACAAAATGAGGCCTTGCATACAAGGATTCCACGGTACTTTACATGTTCTAAACTAACAAACCTGGCTATTACATGCGACTGAGCAATACACTTTGCAATATACAGCCTAGTTTTTCTCTGTTCTTTTCCTTGAATAACAGTCAACATCTGATACAGAATGGTAGATTGAAGGTGCCTTGTTGGGTGGCTGTTAAAGTGGCTGATGTTTCTGTCTGCCCTAGTACTCGATGACTGCTTCTGCCAGAGCTTACAGCTTGCATATGGTTACCAAGCTCACAAGCCTGATTAAAGCATTACTCCCTCATGATAAAGAACATTGTAGTAGGATCTAGGGGTATGGTTAACCATTTGACAATCAGTTGAGGAACTCATTACCCCCCCCACACACACACACAGTTGTAGGAATTCAGTCATTGAGGGTCCCAAATAATTACATGCTTTCTGTCTTGCTCAGGATGTTCAGAACATTGCAAGTGTTATGGTCATTGAAGACCAAGTCCTAGCACAAAGAAATATTATTGGTAATTTAAGTAAACTAATGCCATTGTGCTAATTGTATTATTTGAGAAAGTTTCCTTTAGTAACTGCAGGAGTTTGGCCACTTAGCCTGTGTAACAAGCCCTGTGCCAATGGAGAAGGTACAACTGGCTTCGATGCTGACCCCAACAAGGGAAAATGCGCAGTGCGGCCTTTTTTTTTTTAAGTGTCTATGTATGTTCACAGAATGAAATCTGGGAACTTCCCTTGGCTGGTACCCCATATGTTTCCCTCCGTTGTTGCTCCTTATAGCTAAGGAGGGAGGTTAGCCCCACACAACTTAAAACGGGGTGGGGAGTGGACAGGTTCAAATGCCGCTTACCTGCTCGGAGTGTATCCAGCCCTATTGCAAGCTCGCATGCCTGGTGGCCTCTCTTACACTTTGGGACCTGGTTGCCCTATTGCAAGCTTTAGTGACTGCTCGGCCCTTTTACGGCTTTGGGACCTTGTGGCCCTATTGCAAGCTTTAGCGCCTGGTAGCATGGCGCAGGATGATATGGAGCAGGGGTGAGCCTGTCTTTGGCTTTGTACTGGGCCCCGAGATTTCTGATGACAGCCTTGTACAAAGGGATTAATGAGCCTCCCCTCAATTAATTTGCCTTTGGGCAAATGCATCTGCTATACAACAGCACATATTAGTGTGCGATTAGTAACTGCCAGCTCCACTGCTGGCTTGAGCAAGAGTTTTAGGGGGTCTGAGACGCTCTGTGCACATGTATAGACAATGCTTCCATTGATTCCCACCAGTGAGACTATAGACTGTCTCTTCAAATATATTTACCCAATGGACTGGCAATCGGCTCTGATTTCTTGTGGGTTACCAAGTGTGTCAATTCTGTCAAGAGGTTGCCGCACTGCAAGTGAACCAGCAGCATTTCTCACAGGAAACGCTGCTTTAATCCACGAAAGACTTGGACAAGGCAACCAAAAAACTGGCTTTTGGACAAAATCCCATCTTAAATGTGGTTATTGCTCTCTTCCAGTGTTCTTTCTTAAATCCAAACACTTACATTTTAAACCCCCTTCCCCCACACATGGGAATATTTTGGAATAAATTCCAAAGTGTTTCTTTTCATGCTACTGTAAAGTTAATGATAAGCAGTTAACATACCTGTGCCTGTAGCAATTATACGTACGAACAGAAGGCACAAGTTTAAACACGATGAACATCTGCTTCTGGAGCTATCAGATTAAATACCTGTGCACTTTCTACAACCGGTCAGGAAGGGGGAGCCAAATGCTCTGCCATACTAGTCATCTACTATACCTGTGTTAGTGTGTTGTGGTAAGATGAGAAGAGATGAGAGAGATTGTCCAGTAAACTTCTTCTGTCACTCCATAAACACCAGGAATTTCTGTTGCCATCGGTTAAGGATTTCAGGCAGCTAAATCTTACTCCTTAAGACTGCTTAGGGATCACAGATTACTCGTCAGGCTTTGTGATGCTTACTGTCTGGAGTGCTTTACTTTACCGAGAGACTGGTAGATAAGTGCAACGGCCCGACACCGGAAGTGGTAGAGGCTAATACAGTGAGGGAATTTAAGCATGTATGGCATAGACCTAAAGACAAGACCATGGACTGATTAAGGTCTGAGTGTTTAAATCCGGTAAAACAGGCAGACGAGATGAGCCAAATGGTTCTTATCTTGTGTTTCCAATCCTATGTTTTATAGGGTTATACACAGTATGTGTTAATTCTGTTTTAGTCAAGCATAGGGGGACGGAGCTTTGTGTTTTGTCCTGAAACCAGTCTTGCTGTACGTACAAACATTGATATCTAGTTATTTCCTCGTTAATTATTTAATATTCTCAGTTGGTAGTTGGACCTTGCCGTGTCGCCGATGTAGGTATTAATTACTTTCAGACGTGTATACAAAGAAATGGACATGGAATTATACATAGTCTTTCATTTGTCAGAATGACTGGCTGGGTGACTAAGATTGAGCTGAAACGAGGGATCTTGGCACGCAGGGCAAGTTCAGAGGTCCCTCCCCAAGCCGGTGTCGCATCCTCTTCCATAAGGCACCCACAGGCAGTAAGGGTTAGATTGGTCCAAGGACACCTACATATAGCTAATAAATATGCAGCTGAGCAAGAACATCAGAGTATGCAAAAACTAGAACTGTTTTTAAAACAAAAACGGCACAGTAGTTTTAACCTGACCCTAAAAATAACACAAATTAGGGTAGATTCCGGCGCTGCGTAGAACAGGACCACGTTTAGGAGTTTTCCTGCTGTGGAGCACGCATTTGATCTCCTAGTGGAACGAGGCATTGCCTCTCTACACTTGGGAGGTGAAGATATTGTATTGTGAATATCCTTTCCTTTTGTATATTTTTGATGGGGTATTGCCTATCCTTTTCTGTATAGAGGTTTAATTCTAAATGTTTGTCGGAAATTCATGTGAAAATGTTTAACATTTCTTTGTATACTTTAAAACTACTTTAATACTTTAAAATATACACATCACCCACTAAAATGTGAGCATGAGGCCATCAACCTGCTGCTAATGGTTGGGTTGGAAGAGGTCTAGTTGAGGGCACTCTTAATCAGAAGGTTGGAAGCCACACTGTTCAAGTGCATGGTATTTGTGTAAATCCTTCCTATATCACCCGGAATTCTGACCTCAAGAACATCTTCTGGATGTTGTTTTGTTCTATGCATATCGAAAGATTGAAATATAAAATTTGAAGATGTTCGTTTCTTTGCATCTTGGGTTAGTGTACCTTTGATAATGCTAGACGTTTGTACCATGTGCTACTGAGAGGTATGCTCTATATGATATTCATGCCCTTCGGTGGAAATGTCTTTTTTTAAATTGTCCTCAGTAATACGTTGCATGTATTTGTTATTTTCTTATTCCAGAGAGCACAAGCTGCTTTGCAAGCTGTGAACTCCATCCAGTCAGGAGGCCCTGGAGTCGAAGGCATGGCACTCACAGGCCAGAGTCCAGTCCTCAGAATAATCGTGGAAAATCCCTTTTACCCTGTCACTTTGGAAGTACTGTATCAGGTAAGATTATAGACAGGCATAGAAAACCACAAAGGCAAACAGTCTAAGCTAAATCGTATTATTGCACTTGATTCCCCTCAACTCATTCAGACAGCTTTATACATGAGAGTATACAGGAGCTGAAACAAAAAAAAAACAAGGTAGTGTTTCATAGAATAATGAATTTATGCTGACCTCTCCCCAAATATAATGCCTATTCCTTCATGTTGTTAATCATGTGCTGATCATGCCCCTTTAAGCAGCTGTGTCATGTGATTACGTCAAAGCTTTTGCAATAGTAAATGACCATATACCATTGTATAGGGCCCGTCAATAAGATTATTGTGCAAGCATGGAGAAGGAATGCTTTGATATAGCCATATATATTTAGAAGTAGAAAAAAAAACGCAAACCGATTGTAAGGAAAACATGCATTGAAATAGCAGACCCTATCACTAGAGCTTCCTCTTGACTCACCTTTCTTAACTCTTAATCCAAAGAGGGCCCTTTCTTTCTCTTAACAGCCTATATAAGAAGTCTGGGAAATCACTCCCTAACTATCCTGTGTATGGTTGACTTGGGGGTATTTTATTCCACCATACAAATTCATCGTGGTAAAGACCCAGCAGGGACTAAACATTGTTATGATGGGATTTGTAAACCAGGTAGACGTAGTCCGAAGTGCCCATGCTAACCATTATACCAAAGTATTTAGGCATAGTTTCACAGTGTTGTGTTTAAAATCATATCGTATTGTTTGGTGTATGTTATAGATAAATGTTTGGTGTAATACTCATGAAAATTGTGCTGGGATCGGTTCAGCAGTTACAATTAAATAAACATGACCTTGTGGCAGGACCATACACCTACCTATGACATCATATCCAGGTCCAGACAGATAACACCAAATGCTTACCCTTATTGCCGGAGAGTATAAAAATGTAAAACGTGGCCATGTGTACGAGTTCTGATTTTCCACCTCAGTCCAGTCCTGGCCATATGAGATTACTTCTGTACAATGTGAGGTGATTACACGGGAGCTGTTCTTCAAAAACACAGATCTTAATCAATTTCACCACTCAGTGGGCTGCTCGAGGGAGAAACTCCCATAATCCCCTCTGCCTGCAAAAGGTATGGTTACGAGGCACCCAAACAGGTCTTAGTGTGTGCCTTTTGAGGAGAACATGGGCAGAACTACAGTGTAACACCTGTTGGAGGAGACATGAAATGTGTATGATCTGTGATTCTGAACTAGTCTGTGCGTCCTTCTATATTACAGATCTTCTCCAAGTTTGGAACTGTATTGAAGATAATCACGTTCACAAAGAACAACCAGTTCCAGGCCTTGCTCCAGTATGCTGATCCGTTAAATGCTCATCATGCCAAATCGGTAAGGACAGCACAGGTCTTGCACCTTTGCAATA